>NW_026588340.1:0-811 GCF_907164565.1 Psammomys obesus | reverse complement strand
TTTCTTTCTTTCTTTCTTTCTTTCTTTCTTTCTTTCTTTCTTTCTTTTTTTTTTTTGATTTATTTATTTATTTATTTATTTATTTATTTATTTATTTTTTATTTTTTATTTTTAGTTACATTTTGTTAACTCTGTGTCCCAGCTGTATCCCGCTCCCTCATTCCCTCCCCAACCCCACACTCCCTCCCTGGTCTCCTCCCTGCCCCTTTCCAAGTCCCCTGATAGGGGAGGACCTCCTCCCCTTTCATCTGTCCCTGTTTTATCAGGTATCTCAGGGCTGGCTGCAAAGTTCTCCTCTGTGGCCTAACAGACTGCTCCTCCCCTGGGGGGAGGTGTCAAACCGCCTGCCCTTGAGATCCTGTTAGAAATAGTCCGTGTCCCCCTTACTTTGGAAAACTACTTGGTTACTGAGCTACCACAGGCCACATCCGAGCAGAAGTTCTAGGTTATATCCATAGATGGTCCTTGGTTGAGTTTCAGTCTCAGAAAAGACCCTGTGCCCAGATATATTTGGTCCTTGTAGAGCTCCTATCCTTTCCATATCATACTAACTTCCCTTCTTTCATATGATTCCCTGCACTCTGCCGAGGGTTTGGTTATGAGTCTTAGTGTCTGCTTTGAAACACTGCTAGGTAGAGTCTTTCAGATGCCTTTTGTGGTAGACTCCTGTCATAAGTTCAAGGCACATCCCATTTGTCTTTCTAAATGAGGATTAATCACCTTCGCCTGTGTCCACTTTCTTGATTATCTTCTTTAGGTGTGTAGGTGGGAATGTAAACTGGTTCAACCACTCTGGAAGTCAATCTGGCGC
>NW_026588339.1:2794-3884 GCF_907164565.1 Psammomys obesus | reverse complement strand
GAACATCTATGCCCCAAATACAAGAGCACCCACATTTGTGAAAGAAATATAGATAAAATTTAAACCACAGATAGATTCCCCACACATTCATAGTGGGAGACTTCAACACCCCACTCTCAACAAAGGACAGGTCAACAAAACAGAAATTAAACAAAGAAACAATATCTCTGAGAGAAGTCATGAATCAAATGCACCTCACAGACATTTACAGAAATTTACACCCAAACACAAAAGAATTTACCTTCTTCTCAGCACCTCATGAAACCTTCTCCAAAATAAACTATATAGTTGGTCACAAAGCAAGCCTCAACAGATACAAGAAGATTGAAATAATCCCTTGAATCTTGTCTGATCACCATGGAATAAAGCTGGACCTCAACAACAACAGAAATAGCAAAAAGCCTACACACACATGGAAACTGAACAACTTGTTACTAAATAACAGCTGGGTGAGGGAAGAAATAAAGAAAGAAATTAAGGCCTTTCTAGAACTCAATGAAAATGAAGACACAACATACCCAAACTTGTGGGACACAATGAAGGCAGTGCTAAGAGGAAAGTTCATAGCACTAAGTGCCTTCAAGAAGAAATTCGAGACAGATCATTCAAGCAACTTAATGGCCCACTTAAAAATCCTAGAAAAAGAAGAAGCAGACACACCAAAAAGAATAGATGGCTGGAAATAATCAAACTCAGGGCTGAAATCAATCAATTAGAAACAAATAAAACAAGTCAAAGAATCAATAAAACCAAGAGCTGGTTCTTTGAGAAAATCAACAAGATCGACAAACCCTTAGCCAAGCTAACTAAAAGGCAGAGAGACACCACCCAAATAAAAAAAATCAGAAATAAAATGGGGGACATAACTACAGACACTGAGGAAATCCAAACAATCATTAGGACGTACTTTAAAAGTCTATATGCCATAAAATATGAAAATCTCAATGAAATGGACAATTTTCTTGATCGATTTGACTTACCAAAGCTGAATCAGGACCAGGTAAATCAATGAAATAGTCCTATATCCCCTAAAGAAATAGAAGCAGTCATCAAAAGTCTCCCATCCAAAAAAAGCCCAGGACCAGATGGC
>NW_026588339.1:0-2784 GCF_907164565.1 Psammomys obesus | reverse complement strand
TAACTCCAATTCTCTTCAAACTATTCCACAAAATAGAAACAGAAGGAATATTACCAAACTCATTCTATGAAGCCACAGTCACCTTGGTACCTAAACCTCACAAAGACTCAACAAAGAAAGAGAATTTCAGGCCAATCTCCCTTATGAACATTGATGCAAAAATACTTAACAAAATACTTGCAAACTGAATACAAGAACACATCAAAGATATTATCCACTATGACCAAGTAGGCTTCATCCCAGGTATGCAGGGGTGGTTCAGTATACGGAAATCCATCAATGTGATCCACCATATTAACAAACTGAAAGAAAAAAAAAACACATGATAATCTCCCTAGATGCTGAAAAAGCATTTGACAAATCCAACATCCATTCATGTTTAAAGTATTGGAGAGATCAGGGATAGAAGGCACATATCTAAACATAGTAAAGGTGATATACAGCAAGCCTATAGCCAACATCAAATTAATGGAGAGAAACTTAAAGCAATCCCACTGAAATCAGGGACAAGACAAGGCTGCCCACTCTCTCCATATCTCTTCAACATAGTGCTGGAAGTCCTTGCTAGAGCAATAAGACAGTTGAAGGATATCAAGGGGATACAGATGGGAAAGGAAGAAGTCAAATTATCACTATTTGCAGATGATATGATAGTATACATGAGTGACCCCAAAAACTCTACCAGGGAACTCCTACAGCTGATAAACACCTTCAGCAACGTGGCCGGATACAAAATTAACTCAAAGAAATCAGTAGCACTCCTGTATACAAAAGACAAAAGGGCTGAGAAAGAAATTAGTGAAACAACACCCTTCACAATAGCCACAAATGACATAAAGTATCTTGGTGTAACCCTAACCAAGCAAGTCAAAGACTTGTATGAAAAAAATTTCAAGTCTCTGAAGAAAGAATTAGAAGAAGATATGAGAAGATGGAAAGATCTCCCATGCTCATGGCTTGGCAGGATTAACATAGTAAAAACGGCCATCTTACCAAAAGCATCTACAGATTTAATGCAATTTCCATCAAATTGTCAACACAATTCTTTATAGCCCTGGAAAGAAAAATTCTCAACTTGTATGGAATAACAAGCAACCGAGAATTTCCAAAACAATCCTCTACAATAAAAGACCATCTGGAGGTATCTCCATCCCTGATCTTAAGCTGTACCATAGAGCAACAGTTATAAAAACTGCATGGTACTGGCATAGAAACAGAATGGTGGATCAATGGAACCAAAGAGAAGACCCAGAAATAAACCCACACACTTACGGACACCTGATTTTTGACAAAGATGCCAAAACCATACAATGGAAAAAAGATAGCATCTTCAACAAATGGTGCTGGTCCAACTGGATGTCTACATGTAGAAAAATGAAAATAGATCCATACTTATCACCCTGCACAAATCTGAAGTCCAAGTGAATCAAAGACCTCAACATAAAACCAGACACATTAAATCGGCTAGAAAAAAAGTGGGGAATACCCTAGAACTCATTGGTACAGGAGAAAACTTCCTGAACAGAACACCAACAGCACAGGCTCTAAGAGCAGCAATCAATAAATGGGACCTCATGAAACTGAAAAGCTTCTGTAAAGCAAAGGACACTGTCATCAAAACAAAGCTACTCATCGATATTGGGGTGTGCTGGTGAAGTCATGATGTCCTGATTTATGTTGGAAGTGTTCTTTTGCCTACCCCTGGCCATTGGCTTATCTGAGACCTTCCCTGTTTGTTTTTGGATTCTGCCGATGGATACTACAATTCATCAGAAGCACAGGAAAATGACCTTAAAGCCATGCTTGTTCAATTATTTGAGGCTCATAAGGAGGAAATAAACAAATTTTTCAAAGAGTTGGCCAGTCAATTGGAGGTAAAGAGAGAAGAAATAGACAAAACCCTTAAAGAAACACAGGCAAACACAGCCAAAGAAATAGAGGCACAAGTAGAGAAAAAATTAGTGGCATACAAAAAGGAAATGAACAAAGAAAGACAGGAATCCAAATTCAAACACATGAAAGAAATGGTGCAAGGCAAGAAAACAGAATTAGAATCAATAAAGAAAACACAAAATGAGAAAAATCTTGAGCTGGAGAACTTGGAGAAAAGATCAGGAACCACAAAAATAAGCATCACCAACAGAATACAAGAGATGGAAGAGAGAATCTCTGGAGCTGAAGACACACTTGCAGAAATTGATACTTCTCTCAAAGAAAAAGTAAAATCAGAAAAGTTCCAATCACAAAATATCCAAGAAATCAAGGATGCTATGAAAAGACAAAATCTTAGAATAATAGGAATTGATGAAAAAGAAGACTCCAGGCTCCAAGGTCCAGAAAATATTTTCAAGAAAATCATAGAAGAAAATTTTCCCAACTTAAAGAAAGAGATGTCCATAAATATACAAGAGGCCTACAGAACACCAAATAGACTAGAGCAGAAAAGAATCACATCATGTCACATCATATCAAAACACTAAATCTACAGAACAAAGAAAAGATATTAAAAGCAGCAAGGGAAAAAGGCCAAGTAACATATGAAGGTAGACCTATCAGAATCACACCAGACTTCTCCTCAGAAACTATGAAAGCCAGAAGGGCCTGGGCAAGCATCATGGAGACTCTAAGAGATCACAAATGTCAACCCAGACTACTATACCCTACACAGCTTTCAATCAACATAGATGGAGAAAACAAAATATTCCATGACAAAACTAAATTTACGCAATATCTATACAGCAAACCAACCCTACAGAAGATACTAGAAGGAAAACTCCAATCCAA
>NW_026588338.1:657-3692 GCF_907164565.1 Psammomys obesus | reverse complement strand
TTAAATCACCCAAACCTTCCCTGGAAAAAGTCTCCACAGACTGGCGAGGCTGAACCGCCATGACTCAGCTGTGCTCCAGACACAGGCACAAACAGTTGCTGCACGCCAGATGTCCAACTGGGTCACAGCAGCTGATCATTAAATTTACAGCAAGAAACCCAGAAACAGGGCAGCTGTCTTCAGGACTTCCCTGGGTGAGAGGAGAACCCTCTCGACTAACAAAGACCACAGCTACCACTCAGGTCTCTATCCCTGAGGTGAGCAGCAGCAACTCCTGAAAAAATGCCAGCCATCCAGGGACTATACCCAAAAAGCTGAGAAGACTTCCGTCAGGAAATCCAGCTTTCTGCCAAGGGGATTCTCTCCACCACAGGATCCCCAGGAACCACCAGAAAATAACACCAAACACCTAAGATAGCACAATGAGTAGAGGCCAGTGTAAAAGCTCAAGCAACAAAAGACAGAGCAATATGGCATCTCCAGAACCCAGTTACCCAGGGGCAAGTAGCCCTGGACACCCCAGCATAACTGAAACCCAAGAAGATGACCTAATAACTATGCTCATGAAGATGATAACAGAGGAAACAAATAAGATACGTAAAGACATAGAGGAAGATAAACTCAAACAGAATATTGCCATCTGTAAAGAAATAGAGGAAGTTGCAGCCAAACAGTTTATGGCCTTTAGAAAGGAAATGCTTAAAGCACTGAATGAAATAAAAGAAACAGAGTTGAAGGAAATAAAAGAAAAACAGGAAAGTACAATCAGACAGGTGAAGGAAGTAAACAAAACAACTCAAGACCTGAAGATAGAACTGGAAAAATTAAAGAAAACACAAATGGAGGAAATAATAGAGAGGAAGAATCTAGGGAAGAAAACAGGAACTACAGAGGTAAGCATAACCAACAGACTACAAGAGATGGAAGAAAGAATCTCAGGTATAGAAGATACAATGGAAGAAATTGATGTATCTGTCAAAGAAAATGTTAAATCCAAAATATTCCTGACACAGATCATCCAAGAAATCCAAGACAATATAAAAAGACAAAACCTAAGAATAATAGGTATAGAGGAAAAAGAAGACTCCCTTCTCCAAGGCCCAGAAAAGATTTTCAACAAAATCATTGAAGAAAATTTCCCCAAGTTAAAGGAGAGGCCAATAAGAATACATGAGGCCTACAGAACACCCAACAAATTTGACCAGAAAAAAAAAATCCTTCCACCACATAATAATCAAAACAGTAGGTATACAGAACAAAGAAAAAATACTAAAAGCGGCAAGGGGAAAAGGCCAAGTAACATATAATGGCAAACCCATTACAATCACACCTGAATTTTCAACAGAGACTATGAAAGCCAGAAGGGCCTGGACGGATATGATGCAGACCCTAAGCGAACACAGATGTCAGCCCAGGCTACTATATCCTGCAAAACTCTCAGTCCTCATAGACTGGGAAAAAAATTCAATGACAAAAACAAATTTCAACAATACCTACACACAAATCCAATGTTACATAAGACACTGGAAGGGAAAATACAACCCAAGAAAATTAGCTTCTTTCAAGAAAACACAGGAAATAATTAACCTTACTACAGCAAAACAAAAAGCAACCAAGCACACAACCTTATGACCACAGCCAACATCAAAATCAAAGGATCTAACAGCCACTGGTCATTAATCTCTCTCAACATCAATGGACTCAACTCTCCAATAAAAAGACACAGATTAACAGAATGGATACGTAAATAAAACCCAGCAATCTGTTGCATACAAGAAACACACCTAAGGCACAAAGATAGGGATTACCTGAGGATAAAGGGTTGGAAGATGACTTTCCAAGCAAATGGACCCAAGAAACAAGCAGGAGTAGCCATTCTAATATCTGATGAAATAGACTTTCAACCAAAATTAATAAAAAGAGATGGGGAAGGACACTTCATACTCATCAAAGGAAAATTCAACGAGGAAGACATCACAATCCTGAACATCTATGCCCCAAATACAAGAGCACCCACATTTGTTAAAGAAACATTGATAAAATTTAAACCACATATAGATCCCCACACATTAATAGTGGGAGACTTCAACACCCCACTCTCAACAAAGGACAGGTCAACAAAACAGAAATTAAACAAAGAAACAGTATCTCTGACAGAGGTCATGAATCAAATGGACCTCACAGACATTTACAGAACTTTACACCCAAACACAAAAGAATTTACCTTCTTCTCAGCACCTCATGGAACCTTCTCCAAAATAGACCATATAGTTGGTCACAAAGCAAGCCTCAACAGATACAAGAAGACTGAAATAATCCCTTGTATCCTGTCTGATCACCATGGAATAAAGCTGGACTTCAACAACAACAGAAATAGCAAAAAGCCTACACACACATGGAAACTGAACAACTTGTTACTAAATGACAGCTGGCCCAGGGAAGAAATAAAGAAAGAAATTAAAGTCTTCCTAGAACTCAATGAAAATGAAGACACAACATACCCAAACTTGTGGGACACAATGAAAGCGGTGCTAAGAGGAAAGTTCATAGCACTAAGTGCCTTCAAGAAGAAATTCGAGACAGCTCATTCAAGCAACTTAATGACACACCACAACGGAGTAGACTGCTGGAAATAATCAAACTCAGGGTGGAAATCAATCAATTAGAAACAAATAAAACAATTCAAAGAATCAATGAAACCAAGAGCTGGTTCTTTGAGAAAATCAACAAGATCCACAAACCCTTAGCCAAGCTAACTAAAAGGCAGAGAGACACCACCCAAATCAACAAAATCAGAAATGAAAAGGGGGACATAACTACAGACACTGAGGAAATCCAAACAATCATTAGGACTTACTTCAAAAGTCTATATGCCACAAAATTTGAAAATCTAAATAAAATGGACAATTTTCTTGATCGATTTGACTTACCAAAGCTGAATCAGGATCAGGTAAATCAATTAAACAGTCCAGTCCTATATCCCCCAAAGATATAGAAGCGATCATCAAGTCTCCCAACCAAAAAAAAAAAAAAAA
>NW_026588338.1:0-557 GCF_907164565.1 Psammomys obesus | reverse complement strand
CAAAAAAAAAAAAAAAAAAAAGCCCAGGACCAGATGGCTTCAGTGCAGAATTCTACCAGACCTTCAAAGAAGAGCTAACTCCAATTCTCTTCAAAATAGTCCACAAAATAGAAACAGAAAGAACATTACCAAACTCATTCTATGAAGCCACAGTCACCTTGGTACCTAAACCTCACAAAGACTCAACAAAGAAACAGAATTTCAGGCCAATCTTCCTTATGAACATTGATGCAAAAATACTTAACAACATACATGCAAACCGAATCCAAGAACACATCAAAGATATTATCCACTATGACCAAGTAGGCTTCATCCCAGGTATGCAGGGGTAGTTCAATATACAGAAATCGATCCAGGTGATCGACCATATTAACAAGCTGAAAGAAAAAAAAAACCACATGATAATCTCCCTAGGTGCTGAAAAAGCATTTGACAAAATCCAACATCCATTCATGTTTAAAGTATTGGAGAGATCATGGATACAAGGCACTTACCTAAACATAGTAAAGACAATATACAGCAAGCCTATAGCCAACATCAAACTGAATGGAGAGAAA
>NW_026588337.1:1064-3079 GCF_907164565.1 Psammomys obesus | reverse complement strand
TCCCTCCTGATCCCACTCTCCCTCTCTCATCTCCTCCCAAGCCCCTCCCACAGTCCACTGATAGGGGAGGTCCTCCTTTTCCATCTGACCCTACTCTATCAGGTCTCATCAGGACTGGCTGCATTGTCTTCCTCTGTGGCCTGGTAAGGCTGCTCCCCCCTCAGGTGGAGGTGACCAAAGAGCCCGCCCATGAGTTCCTGTCAGAGACGGTCCCTGTTCCTACTTAGATATAGCTTATATCTACTTACATGCGTGGACCTTAAGTGAGCATCAGCATCACTTTTGATAAGTCTGTAATCATGTATGTTGTCAACACTATCATGAAAGCTGTTAAAGTTTCCATTACCTGACACAAATTCTTTGAACTTCAGGCAGACTTTCCATTGCTCTGTATAACAAAAAGTTCATTTAAAATATATTATAGCATTATAATGCTGAAAATTTTAATATATGTTAATTTTGTTAGTTTTTTCCATCCAATATAAACATTTTGAGATTCTTTTTTTTTTTGAATCTTTTATTTTTTTTATTAATTACACTTTATTCATTTTGTATCCCCCCATGAGCCCCTCCCTCCTCCCCTGCCGATCCCACCCTCCCTCCCCTTTCTGCATGCATGCCACTCCCCAAGTCCACTGATAGGGGAGGTCCTCCTCTCCTTCTTTCTGATCTTAGTCTATCAGTTCTCATCAAAAGTGGCTGCATTGTCCTCTACTGTGGCCTGGTAAGGCTGCTCCCCCCTCAGGGGGAAGTGATCAACGAGCAGGCCAATCAGATTATGTCAGAGGCAGTCCCTCTTCCCATTACTATGGAACCCACTTGGACACTGAACTGCCATGGGCTATACCTGTGCAGGGGTTCCAGGTCATCTCCACAAATAGTCCTTGGTTGGAGTATGAGTCTCTGGGAAGTTCCCTGTGTTCAAATTATCTTGTTCTGTTGCTCTGCTTGTGGAGTTCCCGTTCCCTCCAGCTCTTACTATTTCCCACTTCTTACATAAAATTCCATTCACTCTGCCCATCAGTTGGCCATCAGGCTCAGCATCACGGTATATACTCACTCATATAAACATACAATATAAAATAAACCCACTAAAAGCTGTACATCTAAACAAACTAAGCAAAAGAGAGGACCCTAACTAAAATGTTCAATCCCCATCCTGAAAGGCAAAGAGGATGTACATCAGAAGAAAACGAAAATAGGAAACAACCTCGGAACCCGCTACAGAGGGCCTCTGAAAGCCAGAAGAAAACAGGAAACAACCTTGAAACCTGCCACAGAGGGCCTCTGAAAGCCTCTGCAGTATAGACTGTTAACTGAGTATCTTAATGACTTTTCTTAAGCACCTTTAGAATATGTGCCAACATCTTTAGCTTGGCCAAAAAGTGTCACAATCAAATGACTGTCATTGTATCAAAGTAGATACCTAACAACAAACTGACATTTATTTTTATTGTTATGTTCTTTCATAATCACACAAAAAGAACTTTTTTGAGAATGTCAAACCTGTGTGAATAAATTCATTTTTCTAAACTCATAAATAGCTATGTAAAACACTATGAACAAAAATATATCTCTAAGAAAATATAGTGCTGTTTTTAAAACTCTACTATTTGGGGTGTTTAGGCCTCAACTTCCCTTCCAACCACCCACCCCTACACAGGAGAAAGAAGGTTTATTTCTCCAGGCTGTTTAGGGTCAAGCGGTTCTTTTAGGGCTAGTAGCAGTCTCTTCAAGCTGTTGCACCCCAAAGTGTTTCTATCTGCTCTAAAACGCCACAACGCCACACTGTCCATCTCTGATCCCTCTGAACTGCTACAAGCCGCATGCCAACGACGAACACCACACCTTCTCTTTCTCAGCCCTTACATTTACAATCTCTGAGTTCTAGAGTACACAGCTCTTTGTTCCACACGTGGAAGGCTATTACCAACTGGCAGAAGCCATGCCCTGCATGAAATAATTAACAGGTGTGGACAAACTATAACCCAGCTAAAATCCCATACATACTTACA
>NW_026588337.1:0-1054 GCF_907164565.1 Psammomys obesus | reverse complement strand
AACTATAACCCAGCTAAAATCCCATACATACTTACATAACAGAGCTGAGTTTACAAAGAACCCAAAACTCCCATTACAAGAAAATCCAGTCTAATTCATTAAACCCTACAAATGGAGACCTACAAATAATATAGATCACATTAGTAGTTTATTATTTTTATTAGTAGCAGTAGTTCTAGATCAGGCTGGCCTTTAACTCACAGAGATTTGTCTGTCTCTGCCTCTCAAGTTGCTAGAGTTAAGACATACACCAGCACAATTTACACTTCAGTAGTATTTTAAAGTGGCCTTTTACCATTGTTATATTGGATAATCTTTTTCTGATATAAGATATCTTATATTTCCAAACCCCAAATTGTACAAATGTATTTTCCATGTAACAGAACTTTAATTCTTATCAAATAAGGAATAAGCGTATAATAAATATTGAGTCTTAACCATTTGTTTATTTAAGCAGTATTTTTAATGTTTTCATATTTTCTTTTTTTTTTTTTTATTTTTTCTTTTTAGTTACATTTTGTTAACTCTGTGTCCCAGCTGTATCCCGCTCCCTCATTCCCTCCCCAACCCCACACTCCCTCCCTGGTCTCCTCCCTGCCCCTTTCCAAGTCCCCTGATAGGGGAGGACCTCCTCCCTTTTCATCTGTCCCTGTTTTATCAGGTATCTTCAGGGCTGGCTGCAAAGTCCTCCTCTGTGGCCTAACAGACTGCTCCTCCCCTGGGGGGAGGTGTCAAACAGCCTGCCCTTGAGATCCTGTTAGAAATAGTCCGTGTCCCCCTTACTTTGGAAAACTACTTGGTTACTGAGCTACCACAAGCCACATCCGAGCAGAAGTTCTAGGTTATATCCATAGATGGTCCTTGGTTGAGTTTCAGTCTCAGAAAAGACCCTGTGCCCAGATATATTTGGTCCTTGTAGAGCTCCTATCCTTTCCATATCATACTAACTTCCCTTCTTTCATATGATTCCCTGCACTCTGCCGAGGATTTGGTTATGAGTCTTAGTGTCTGCTTTGAAACACTGCTAGGTAGAGTCTTTCAGATGCCTTTTGTG
>NW_026588336.1:0-8820 GCF_907164565.1 Psammomys obesus | reverse complement strand
ACTGACATGCAACCAAGGACCATGTATGAATGTAACCTAGAACCTCTGCTCAGATATAGCCTGTGGTAGCTCAGTAACCAATTGGTTTCCCATAGTGAGGGGAACAAGGACTGTTTCTATGTGCTTTATGTGAACAGAACAAACCTGATTTGCCAAGTACGGAAACAATGTGGCCTGGCTGACCCAAGGAAAGTGGATTAAAAGAGGTGTAAAAATATGAAACTATTACCACAAACAAAATGTGTGGCTAACATTGGTGATGTTTGCTGACAAGGAATTAGAAGTAGAGTGCCATGCTTCAATAGCCCAACCCAGGACCCATGGGTGAGAACTAAGAAACATCTCTTTGCTTTAGCATTCGGGGATCATTGGTTCCATTTAGATATATGCCTACAAACATAATGTAATCACTCGCATCTTATTACCTAAAGTAGCCTGCTCCAGCCATGCTCACCTTCTGTCAGTTTTCAATCTCATGCAAAGGACACTCTCAGTTCATTTTTTTGCTCTGCATCTATAAATAATAGGTTCTTGAACTGATTTCCTGATATGGTGGGCTATTGAATTTGTGTCTGCCATCTGAAGATACAGGGTTTACCTCAGGCTGGGTTTTACCCAGTGTGTTGGCTAGTTTTATGTCAAATTTGACACAGGCTGAAGTCATTATGGAGGAAGGAACCTTAATTAAGAAAATGCCTCCTTGAAGATCAGGCTGTAGATAAGATTATAAGGCATCTTCTTAATTAGTGAGTGATGGGGCAAGGCCAAGCCCATGGGTGATGCCATCCCTGGGATGATAATAGTCCTAGGACCATAAGAAAGCAGGATGAACAAGCCATGAGGAGCAAGTCAGAAAGCAGCACTCCTCCATGGCCTCTGCATCAGCTCCTGTCCTGACTTTCTCTGACGATGAACAGCAATATGAAAGTGTAAGCCAAATAAACCCTTTCCTCTGCAAGTTGTTTTGGCCATGGTGTTCCATCACAATAGAAATCCTAACTAAGACACCCAGATTATAGAAATAGTTTGGTGGATGTAGACTAGACAAGGTTCATGGAAGAAAGACCATGTTTGAACTAGGCTTCTATTGCTTACTTTCCTGGCCAACTAAAAAGTCAGAGCTGGAGGTTGGATCTCAAATTTCTTGTATCCCACACTGCTGCATTCAGAGAGACAAGAGTAAGTCCAAGAAAGGTGGGTTTCAACTATGCATACAGAATCAGAGATGAGCTATTGAAACTTTTATGATTATAACTTATAGTGACTGTAAATGAACATTAGTTCTCAAAGATTCTTATAATACACTTGAAAATACAATCTTAATTATAAATTATGATTATAATTATAAATATTATGTACACTTACTGTTTTTTATTTAAGGAAAAAATGAAATAAAAATTATTATTACATCTATATAGGGTAGAAACCTATGCTTGTATTATAAACAAAGTTTAAATGACAAAGTATTTTTCTTTTCACTTTGTAGAAAATACTGTTATACCATGGTCATATGAACAAACAATAAAATAATAGGCAATAAAATATAGTTTGAAAAGTATATCAGCAAGTCAGAAATTTTTTAATTTTGTTATATTCATGGTATTGGTCAGGTTTTAAAATCAGTCCAGAATGCAGTCTTATTTTTGAAATGTTGATGTCAATCCAAGGTGTCATTAAAAAATATCAGAAATTGATTCAGAGTCAGTTCTTTCTTCTCAGTTTGTACATGTTTTAGATTGAAAAACTAGTGAAAGGGGGGATTATTAATCATTTTTTTTTTCATTTTGAAATGTTGTCTACTACCATCCTCATTGACTAGCAATTTATGATCTCTCTAGGTTGAAGTAAGCAGTCCTGATGGAATTTTTAAGGTTGGTTTTAAAAAGTCTGGCCTGGTCTATTCTATTTCCTTGGAAGCATTCTGATGGACACTGGATTTTTTCCATTCCTCATGGGTCCATCACTCCAGGAAGATATGGATACATTTCCATGTTTATTGACTGATCTTCAGTCCCCATATTCCCAAGGTGTTAACCCACATATTCTTACTACTAGGTCCCTAGCCCAAGGATCAAAACCAACTCATCCCTAGATCTCTTCTGGTTATCCACAGTATGGTTTTTAAAAATCATTTTTAATATCACCCACCAAGCCTTGGGAATGCAGGCCAATTGCCCTGTGAGACTTTTTCTTGAATGTCAGGTATACATCCTAGTTTACAGAGTCCCGGGTAGGAGTCAACCTCTGATCTCAACTGCACAGTGGCCTCATCAAAGTCCCTCCTTAATAGAACAGATGGGGAGGAAACAGTGTTATCATTAAACATCACTTTTTGTTTTTATAAATTTTTGTTTATCTTCAATTTTCTAACATTTTACACATGTATACAATGAATTTTCATCATTTTTATACCCTACTCCTCTATCTTACACCCCACTACTGCTGAAACCCTTCTTCTTCCAAAATAGTACTTCCACTTTTATGTCTTGTATGTATATGACCTACTTGGGTTTAAAAACATAGGCTAGATTAAGTATGGTAATGGATGGGAGATTATCTACTGGAGAATGAGAAACATCAGCGGCTATATCATTGAAGAAGGTAACATCTCTTCTGTCTGTAGTCCTTCCTGGAGAGGTGAGACCTCCCAAACCTGCCCCACCCTTCTGTGATGAAATGTTCACAGTCGGGTTTGTGCAGGTCGTTGTTGGCTATTCACAGCTGTAGTAAGTGCACGTGTCATGTCCTGTAGTCACTGTTCCACAGTACTCTTTCCAAAGGCTGACTCTTACTGTCTTTTATGATGTTCCCTGAGCAGGGTGAGGTGGTGAGGTTGATATAGATGTCCTGTTTAGTGCTATGTACTCCAGTCATTTGTTCTCTGTGCTTTGTCCAATCGTGAGCCTCTGTATTAACTGTTGTCTACTGGGGGCAGGGGTCTTCTCTCATGAAAGCTTCTCTAATCTGCAGGTTTAATAAGTGAAAGGGGAAAGGGAGGTCTAAAGAGAGGATAAGGAGAAGGGATAACTAACCCTAAGGATTATGAAAACTCTATATGGAAACCTATTATGTTAAAAATTATTAACAATTTTTATAAGGGTGAGTAGAGGTGCCCTCTATGGCTGCTTCCAAAAGCTACACCTAACAAAAAATCTAAATGCCTGATCTGGGATACATTACTATGAGTTTGGTTGTTGGTGGTGGTTATTCACCTGATGGCAATATCATAGCAATAAAAACTATTTTAGTTTGCCTTTTGTATCAGTGTGATACCAAAAACAACTTGGTGGGGGGAGTTTAGTAGATTTGTCCTTCCAAGTCATGGTCTATCAAAATGAGGGAAGTTAGGCCTGGAACTTCCATAGGGACCAAAGTGGAAGCCATGGAGGAACAGGTCTTACTGTCTTGCTCTCTCTGTTCATCAGTTTTCTCACTCAGCACAAATCCACTGCTCAGGGTAACCCAGCTCACGGTGGGATAGTTCCTCCCACAGTAATCAGCAACCAGGAAAATCACTCACATGTCTGGACACAGACCCATCAGATCAAGGCAAATCCTCACTTGAGGTTCCTTCCTCCCAGGTGATTCCAGGTTTGAGTCAAGTTGAAGGCTAAAATAAACTATGACAAAGATCTATGGAGAGATAAAGCTGGAACTGACATGGATGCTCCCTCCCCTGCTGGCTCGCTTTGACAGCACCATAAGGTTCTACACAGGCTGCTGGAAGAGAGTCATCACCTACTTTTCCCCAGCTGTGAGGCCTGGGATAAGCAGCCTAGCTAGATGCAACTATTAGTGCAAGGTGGCATGAATACCACGAGGCTAACTCACTGCTTTGGGGTTGGATTTGTGATCAGGAAGCATTATTTGGTAGAATTAGCAACAGTTCCTATTGCTAATGCAATTTGGTAATTCCAAAATCTGATATGTCATGGAGTATGAGTAGAGGTCAGAGGACAACTTTCAGAAGTCAGCTTTGTCCTACATTGGGATCCAGAGATCTAACTCTGATCATCAGGCTTGCATAGAAAGCACTTTTACCCAACGAGTCAGCTTTCCAACCAAAGGATTATTTTCAAAAGCCCTGAAAGAAGATAGATTCCTGCAGTATTTTCTCAAGACAGGCTCTATGGAGAGTCAAATCTCTCTCTTGCCAATGTATTTTGCTTTAGATGGGCAGAGGTAGGAGTGGGTGGGAGTGTGAATTACTTTCCTGGAACCAGAGCGAATATGGAGTGTCCTTAGGTGTTTTCTCCCAGAGACTTCTGTGAAGAAGTCGTAGTTGCCATTTTAGTTTGCTTGCAGACAATTTTGTATCTTTTTTTTTTCTTTTTTATTATGGCTTCAAGGAGTAAAGTCAAATATATCTTCTTTATGACCATGCCAGGGTCTACATTTTGCTAAGCACTAAAGGTTTTCTTAGGTCTTAAAACAAGTGTCAGGGGTTTTAATTCTATTAAAATATGAAAGAACTGGATGTTCCAAACCAGACCACATGGCTGCCACTTAATAGTGCAAGTTTATAGCAAGGGGCCGAAACTTCCTGGTGATGCTGAAACGATTTTGTATAAGGGTACTGTTTCCAAATATTTTTCAGGATTCATTTGGGAATGATTAAGCTAATGTTACATCTTTTCAGTGTTATGAAAAAGACGACTTTCAATAGGAGAGAGATTTCACCAGATCACTAAGGAAATAAAACTGACCTGGGCCTCTTCCCCACCCTGGTATGGGGAAGGAATGGGCTTTTGTTAATAGGGCATGTCAGGACACTCTCAGTGGCTGCTATGTGTCCAAAAGAATGAGGAACATGGACCCTTGGGACCTCTTTGAGAAGTTTAAGAGTGACTTTTATTTAGAACAAGGGATTGCTATCATGCCCATGACAACCTCAGAATCTCAGAAGGCATGCCACCAGTTTGCTGCATGGTGCCAGTAAGGATATGCTTCATTGCATTATACAAATATACAAATGAGATGAAATGAACTGCTTAGAATCATCTGGGAATGGGTTAAGAGAAGAATCTGGAAGGCATAGTTGGCCAACAGCTGAATAGGTATTGTGAGGACAGTGTCTCTGTTGGCAGGAATCCATGAATGCATTTGAACAACCCCATGCTGACACGGAGGTCTCCAAAATGGTTTATGGATTGGATGTACACTGTGAATTTTAATGGAAAACCACCAACACATGATGAAGAGACAGGTCATCTGACACAGGATGTAAGAAGGTACTAAGTCAAGCAGACAGAATAGATGAACTACAACCTTGCAGGTTGGGCTACTTATTAGTTGAGGAAGGAGGAGAAGGGGCTGGATGGAAAGTCCTGCTACTCATTGCTAGAGAACATTTAAGACTGGTTTCATTGTATATAACACTGTTCATCCAGATTAATATGATCATATAAATCCTCAGGACTTTATGGACTCAGAGAGAGATTTTGTTTTCTGGAGGAGCATTTAAGTAAATGGTTGAGATTATGGATATCAGAAAGGAAGAATCTCTGTCAAAATACATGGGTAAAAATCCTGGCCAGGGATTTTTCTAATAGAAAAGATTGAGTAGATATAGACATTAGATATAGATATAGATGATACAGATGTAATTTCTGACATAACACATTCGGCATCTCTGTGCCTCAGTTTCATATGGCAGTGGTTCTCAACCTCCCTAACGCGGTGAGCCTTTAATACAGTTCTTCATGTTGTCGTGACCCCAACCAGAAAATGATTTTATTGCTACTTCATAAGTGTAATTTAGCTACTGTTGTGAATCATGATGTAAATATCTGATATGGAATATCTGATATGTGACCCCCAAAGAGGCTGAGACACATAGACTGAGAACGACTACCTGGTAACAATTTAGCTAATCCTTGTAAAACCCCCAAAATGGCACTTGTTGGTAAGTACTTAGTTAATAGTATCTATTAGACTTATAACTACCATAGTCATCATCACTTTTCTAATCCTGAAACTTTCAAAAATCTGGAAGCATATAGAATTTTGGTGACCAATAATGTGTGTATATATAACATAAGCATATACATCTGGACTTCCATGTCCACAGATTAAACCACAGGAATGGGATTAACCTAACAATCATGTAAATAGACCAAAGAGCAGAAATCACATGATCATCTCAACAGATGAAGAAAATGCTTTTGAAAAACCCAATATCCCTTCATGATAAAAAGTGTGACGAGGGCTGGGGAGAGAGAAAGGAAATAAATTTGGGTGGGCCACCTCTGAGACAAGCTGGAGATCTGTGACAGGGTAGGCTCCTGAAAGGATATGGGGGTGACTTCAGCTGAGACTCCTAGCAGCGGGAGACATGGAGACAGAAGTGTCCACTTCCTATACCCAGGCAGGACTTCCAGTGGAGGGTTGAGGGACTCCAACCCACCCCAAAAGCTTAAACCCAAAATTTACCCTGCCTACAAGATGTACAGGGATAAAGATGGAACAGAGATGGAGGGAATGGCCAACCAATGACTGGCCCAACTTGAGACTCACCCCATGGGAGAGAGCCAACCCCTGACACTATTAATGATACTCTGCTATGATTGCAGACAGGAGCCAGCATAACTGTCCTCTGGGAGGCTCCACCCAGCAGTGGATCAAAACAGATGCTAAGACTCACAGCCAAACACTAGGCAGAGCTGAGGGAGTCTTGTAGAAGAGTGGGGGAAAGGATAGAGAGACCTAGAAGGGACAATAACTCAGCAAGAAGACCAACATAGTCAACTAACTTCCCATGGGGCTCACAGAGACTGAAACACCAACCAAAGAGCATGCATGGACTGGACCTAGGCCCCCACACATATATAGCTGATGGTCAGCTTGGTCTTCTTGTGGGTCCTCTCACAAGTGGATCCAGAACAGTCTCTGACAAGGACTGTGTCGCCTGCTTGTGAATCACTTTCCTCTAGTTGGGCTGCCTTGTCTGGCCTCAATGGAAGAGGATGCTCATAGTCCTGATGCTACTTCACATACAGGAATGGGTTAGTGGTTGGGGGTGAGGGCTCCCGTTTTTTTGAGGAAAAGTAGAGAGGAGAAAGGGAGAGGAAGATGGGACCAGAAGGAGAGGAGGGATGTAAAGTGAATAAATAAATAAAAATTTTAATGGGAAAATTTGTGATGAAATGGGATAGGAGGAACTTCCATCTCCTGTCTCCTAAAGCTTATATTCTGGTGGCCTCACCTTGAGTTTTGTCTCTCGCCTAACTGATTAGCTGTTCTCAGCCTCCTTCCCACTTTTCTCTTCTTCTCCCCCATTTGAAGCGGGGAGATTATTTCTGCTGCTTTCTCTTCTGACTTTTAATGTTCTTTGTACGGTAAGAGTGCACAAATCAAGGCTTGAGCAGGACTCCCCTTTAAGCTGGGCAGGTATTTCTGTCTGCCTGACATCATGTTGATCCTTAACAGCAATTTCAAACTTCATGCATATTTTCATTTCCACTGTAAATACCAATCTCCAAATCCTCACCTTCCTCTTACTCCCCACCCCCTGTTTTCATAACTGGTGAAACCAATCTCTCAGCTACTCCAGCCTAACTCTGAGAGTCACTTACAGATTTTTTTTTTTTTAATTTTTGAACTGCACCTCAAAGCCAGCAAGTTAGTTCTGCATCTAAAACTTATCTGGGCATTTTCTCCCTCCCTCCATTACTTAGTTCAAGTCAGCATCCTCTCTCCCTTAGATCACTGCAGAACTGCTCAGTGGAACCCACGTCATTGCTCCTGACATACTCTTTCTGCAGCACCAGTGGTAAGTATGAAAAGGTACCGTAGGCATGCCAGCCTCTCCTCACTATCTATGTGACCGCCGACCTTGGAGCACTATGTAGGGACCTTCGCTACCACTCCAACCTCACTTACACCGTGTCCTCTCCTTTCACATTGTCCATGTCCTGTGTCCTAATATGTGATTGTCTTTTTTGCCCCTACATTTTGTTCACTCTTCTGTTGCAAAATCACCTAAAGTGCTCAGGTTTCTGCAGAGTTCTCTATAGGCAAGCCTGCATCCAGTACTTCCTACAGTTAAATTTCAAAACCAGTCACAGGCAAAAAAACAAAAACAAAACAAACCCCACTGACTCTTGCTTTTGTTTGCTTTCTGGTCACATTTCCAAGCCTAGATGCATTCTTCTGCCCCCAGCACCTACTTTATCCATATTCTCAATGAGATCTTGGGAAGACACTAGTGATCATATTAGATTGCATCTCATTGCAAGAATTCTTGGAGTTTGCAAAGAAAGAAACAAAATTAACAGAAGTACATGTATAGCCATAAACAGTAACAAATGTTATGGAGGAAACACATAAAACTGTTAAAAAAAAAAAGGTCGCAGGACTTTTGCTTACATAGGGAATAGAAGCAGATTTCTCAACTGAATTATGAGCACCTTTTTCTTTAGTTTTTTTTTAATTTTATTTTTTTCTTATCAGTTACATTTTATTAACTCTGTATCCCAGCCATGTGCCGATCCCTCATTCCCTCCCAGTCCCTCCCTCCCTCCCTCATCCCCACCGTGCCCCTTGCCAAGTCCACTAATAGGGGGGACCTCCTTCCCATTCATCTGATCCTGTTTTATCAGGTATCTTCAGGACTGGCTGCAAAGCTCTCCTCTGTGGCCTAACAGGACTGCTCCTCCCTTGGGGGGTGGGGAGGCCAAAGAGCTAGTCATTGAGTTCCTGTTAGAAATAGTCCTTGTTCCCCTCACTATGGGAAACCAATTGGTTACTGAGCTACCACAGGCTACATCTGAGTAGAGGTTCTAGGTTACATTCATACATGGTCCTTGGTTGCATGTCAGT
>NW_026588335.1:0-3260 GCF_907164565.1 Psammomys obesus | reverse complement strand
CTTTGCAAAGGGAAAGACATTATTTTTTTTTATTAATTACACTTTATTCATTTTGTATCCCCCCATAAGCCCCTCCCTCCTCCCCTGCCGATCCCACCCTCCCTCCCCTTTCTGCATGCATGCCACTCCCCAAGTCCACTGATAGGGGAGGTTCTCCTCTTCTTTCTGATCTTAGTCTATCAGTTCTCATCAAAAGTGGCTGCATTGTCCTCTACTGTGGCCTGGTAAGGCTGCTCCCCCCTCAGGGGGAAGTGATCAACGAGCAGGCCAATCAGATTATGTCAGAGGCAGTCCCTCTTCCCATTACTATATAACCCACTTGGACACTGAACTGCCATGGGCTACACCTGTGCAGGGGTTCCAGGTCATCTCCACAAATAGTCCTTGGTTGGAGTATGAGTCTCTGGGAAGTTCCCTGTGTTCAGATTATCTTGTTCTGTTGCTCTGCTTGTGGAGTTCCCGTCCCCTCCAGCTCTTACTATTTCCCACTTCTTACATAAAATTCCATTCACTCTGCCCATCAGTTGGCCATCAGGCTCAGCATCTGCTTTGACAGTCTATACTGCAGAAGCTTTCAGAGGCCCTCTGTAGCAGGTTCCGAGGTTGTTTCCTATTTTCTTTTTCTTCTGATGTCCATCCTCTTTGCCTTTCAGGATGGGGATTGAACATTTTAGTTAGGGTCCTCTCTTTGCTTAGTTTGTTTAGATGTACAGATTTTAGTAGGTTTATTCTATATTGTATGTTTATATGAGTGAGTATATACCATGAGTGTCTTTTTGCTTCTGGGACAACTCACTCAGGATGATCCTTTCCAGGTCCCACCATTTACCTGCAAATTTCATGATTTCCTTATTTTTCATTGCTGAGTAATACTCCATTGTATAGATGTACCACAGTTTCTGCATCCATTCTTCAGTTGAGGGGCATCTGGGTTGTTTCCAGCTTCTGGCTATTACAAATAAAGCTGCTACAAACATGGTTGAGCAAATGTCCTTTTTGTGTACTTGCGCCTCTTTTGGGTATATGCCTAGTAGTGGTATGGCTGGATCTTGAGGAAACACTATTCCTAGTTGTCTGAGAAAGTGCCAGAGTGATTTCCAGAGTGGTTGTACCAGTTTACATTCCCACCAGCAGTGGAAAAGGGTTCCCCTTTCTCCACAACCTCTCCAGCATGTGTTGTCCCTTGAGATTTTCATCTTGGCCATTCTGATGGGTGTAAGGTGAAATCTCAGGGTTGTTTTGATTTGCATTTCCCTAATGGCTAATGAGGTTGAGCATTTCTGTAAGTGCTTCTCTGCCATTCTATATTCCTCTGCAGAGAATTCTCTCTTTAGCTCTGTTCCCCATTTTTTAAGTGGATTACTTGGTTTGTTGCTTTTCAGCTTGTTTAGTTCTTTATATATATTGGATATGAGTCCTCTGTCAGATAAAGGGTTGGTGATGATTCTTTCCCAATCTGTAGGCAGTCGCTTGGTTTTGATGACGGTGTCCTTTGCTGTACAAAAGCTTTTCAATTTCATGAGGTCCCATTTATTGATTGTTGCTCTTAGAGCCTGTGCTGTTGGTGTTCTGTTCAGGAAGTTGTCTCCTGTACCAATGAGTTCTAGGGTATTCCCCACTTTTTTTTCTAGCCGATTTAATGTGTCTGGTTTTATGTTGAGGTCTTTGATCCACTTGGACTTCAGTTTTGTTCAGGGTGATAAGTATGGATCTATTTTCATTTTTCTACATGTAGACATCCAGTTGGACCAGCACCATTTGTTAAAGATGCTATCTTTTTTCCATTGTATGGTTTTGGCATCTTTGTCAAAAATCAGGTGTTGGTAAGTGTGTGGGTTTATTTCTGAGTCTTCTGTTCGATTCCATTGATCCACCATTCTGTTTCTATGCCAGTACCATGCAGTTTTTATAACTGTTGCTCTATAGTACAGCTTGAGATCAGGGATGGAGTTACCTCCAGAAGATCTTTTATTGTAGAGGATTGTTTTAGCAATTCTCGGTTTCTTGTTATTCCATACGAAGTTGAGAGTTTTTCTTTCCAGGTCTGTAAAGAATTGTGTTGGCAATTTGATGGGAATTGCATTAAATCTGTAGATTGCTTTTGGTAAGATGGCCATTTTTACTATGTTAATCCTGCCAAGCCATGAGCATGGGAGATCTTTCCATCTTCTGATATCTTCTTCTAATTCTTTCTTCAGAGACTTGAAATTTTTTTTATACAAGTCTTTGACTTGCTTGGTTAGGGTTACACCAAGGTACTTTATGTCATTTGTGGCTATTGTGAATGGTGTTGTTTCTCTAATTTCTTTCTCAGCCCTTTTGTCTTTTGTGTACAGGAGTGCTACTGATTTTTTTGAGTTAATTTTGTATCCGGCCACTTTGCTGAAGGTGTTTATCAGCTGTAGGAGTTCCCTGGTAGAGTTTTTGGGGTCACTCATATATACTATCATATCATCTGCAAATAGTGATAATTTGACTTCTTCCTTTCCCATCTGTATCCCCTTGATCTCCTTCGACTGTCTTATTGCTCTAGCAAGGACTTCCAGCACTATGTTGAAGAGATATGGAGACAGTGGACAGCCTTGTCTTGTCCCTGATTTCAGTGGGATTGCTTTAAGTTTCTTTCCGTTTAGTTTGATGTTTGCTATGGGCTTGCTGTATATCGCCTTTACTATGTTTAGATATGTGCCTTGTATCCCTGATCTCTCCAGTACTTTAAACATGAATGGATGTTGGATTTTGTCAAATGAGGGAAAGACATTATTAAGATACTATGTGAACTTAATCCTGAGAGCAATGTTATTTGTTTAGATCTGTTGTTACCTGACACACACAGCTATAATGAATGGCCTGTGTCTCAAGCCTCAGAGCTGACTTAAATGTGCCTGTGGCCTGGACATATCTGCAAAGGACAGTTCCCTGGTTGGATATTCACTATTCAATAGATCATGCTATGTGGGGAGTCTTGACATGATCCTATTGGAGGCCCAAAGGGGGTGGTGAGTGATGTCAGTGACTACTATGGATCCTCAAAATATCTTGATCCACTACATACAGTGTTCATCTCCTAAGGACTCCTAGCTGACTATTAAAATCTCAAAATGGATCTGAAACTAGGGCAGGGACTGCTACCCCTTTCTTTACAGAAGTCTCCTAAGTTGTTCTTGCCCCCCCCCCACATTTCCTTATAGTTGCACCAAACTTTGATTTTGTTGCTTGAGACTACCATGGGATGGTCTCATTGGCTTTTCAGTCATTTA
>NW_026588334.1:0-2116 GCF_907164565.1 Psammomys obesus | reverse complement strand
AAAAAAAAAAAGAGTTCAGCAGGTGTGGTGGCACACACTGGATCTCAGTGAGTTCGAGCCCATCCTGGTTAACAGAGCTAGTCCATTTGAGACAAGGCTACACAGGGAAATCCTGTCTTGAAAAGCAAAGCAAAACAACAAAACAAAACAAAAACAAACAAAAAAGATCATAAATCAAGTGTTGTGACACATGCCTGTAAATGGAGCATCAGGAAAGGTCAGGAATGAAGGTTAACCTGGTCTATATGAAACTCTGTCTCAAAAACGTAACAGCAGCAACTACAACAGCACACAAGCGTCTGCCTGGGATGCTTTGGGACATTGACATTTTTTATCTTCATTCGTGGCTACATAGGAAGCTATTGAGGAGTGTGGTTGTTTAAATGAAAATGACCCCTACAATCTCATACATTTGAAAATCTGTTCACCAATTGGTGGAACTGTTTTAGAAAAATTAGGAAGTGTGATCTTGTTGAAGTGTTACTGTGGGTGGGCTTTGAGGTTTTAAAATCCCACATGATTTTTCAGTTAGCTCTTTGCCTCAAACTTGTAGTTCAGAATGTATGCTCTCAGCCACTGTTCTCTCGGGTGCTCTGACTGCCATTCCTGTCTGCCTCCATGGTCCCTGCCATGATGGTCATGGACTTACCCTCTGAACAGGTACCCAAACAACTGTTTCTTCTATAAGCTGTCTTGGTCATGATATCTTAGCACAGTGATAGAAAAGTAGCTAAGACAAAGGGTTTGAAAACAGGAGAGAAATGCTTGGAGGTACACTTATCTCAAAGATCCTTTTGTCCTGTCAAATTAATAGTAAGATTTCACAAATTTCAGGCCTCCCAGCGCCCCAGCCCGACCCAGAAGGCCGAGCCCTCTCGGGTGGGGCGGGGGAGGGGCAGGCGCCAGGCGAGGCGCAGGCGTAGTGCGTGCCTCCATTGTCCAGCGTGACATAAGCGCCATTGCTATGGCTACAGCCGCCTAAGGGAAAACGCTGAGTTCCTCCCGGACCTAGTGGGTTGCGGCGGCGGCGAGGGTTGGCGACGGGAACCCTCTTTCCCTGGCGCGGTGGCGGCGGTTGTGGCTCCACTAGTGGACTACTTCATCGTGGTAGGCTGAGACCCAGAGAAGCCAGGTCAGGCTGTGGGGCGGGGCGCCGCCTGGGCTCCGCCTCCACCCTCCCCGGGCTCCGCCTCCCCCCCCGCCCCGGGTTCCAGCTCCGCCCCGGGCTCAGCCTCCTACCCCGGGCTCCTCCCACTCCGCTTCTGGGCTCCCCCTCCGCCCCCAGCAGCCGTCCAGTGGGCGAGATGGTGCTGGGCCTGGCATCGCGGCTGGGAGGCGGGGAGGAGAGAGGGTTGGGTCCTGAGGTGGAGGAACGGCGGGACCACGGGTATCAGCCATCCCGGTGCAGCCGAGCTTGGCTGGCTGTGGGCTTGTGTGAGGGACCCGCTGGACGGGCAGGGCCTGGGCAGTGCAGCCAGGGACTGGTGGGCTGGGCGGGTCGGGACAGCCTGCCCGCATTCACAAAAGAGCTTCTGTGCAGGCTGCTGGTACCTGGGACCGCGCCCTCGGGCCGCCGGGGTTGGGAGGGCAGGAACACACTGTATGGAGTTCCGAGGGATACTCTTGTGCCCTGCATCCTGAGTAAGAGTGATGCTGGGGCCAGTCCTCCAGGAAAGGAAGTACAGAGAGTCCAGTGCTGCCTCCCGCCTGCCCTGGGGGTGGGGTGGGATGGAGGAGCTTGGAGATCCAGGTCCAAAGAATTCTGGGTACTTGGAAAGGCCATAGGATCCGTGCACATATCTAGGAACAGTGTTTCCAGACCTATGTGGCAGCATTCCAGAATGAAGTGACTCTTCTTAAGTAAAGACAGCCACTGCAGGTGCTCTCTCTCACTTAGCTTTCACATGATTGGATTGTTCACTTTATTCATCAGAGTATTCTTCGTAAGGAACAGTTTGGCAGATACATTACTGTTTGTACTTTGATAGACTTGCACAACCAGGAGTATACGTGAACCAGGGTTCACGCAGGCTTATTTTCTTATTTTTATCTCTTTGTGTTGTTATGTATAGATAAGCGGGATGTAATAACAAGGTTACTGTAGAGTTGGGAAAGC
>NW_026588333.1:0-3026 GCF_907164565.1 Psammomys obesus | reverse complement strand
CTAAAAGCTGCAAGGGAAAAAGGCCAAGTAACATATAACGGCAAACCTATTAGAATCACACCAGACTTTTCAACAGAAACTATGAAAGCCAGAAGGGCCTGGACAGATATCATGCAGACCCTAAGAGAAAACAGATGTCAACCCAGGCTACTATACCCTGCAAAACTCTCAGTCCTCATAGACGGAGAAAACAAGATATTCAATGACAAAAACAAATTTCAACAATACCTACACACAAACCCAGCATTACAGAAGACACTGGAAGGGAAAATACAACCCAAGTAAATTAGCTTCTGTCAAGAAAACACAGGAAATAATTAACCTTACTACAGCAAAACAAAAAGCAACCAAGCACACAACCTTATGAACACAGCCAACATCAATATCAAAGGATAGCCACTGGTCATTAATCTCTCTCAACATAAATGGACTCAACTCTCCAGTAAAAAGACACAGATTAACAGAATGGATACGTAAACAAAACCCAGCAATCTGTTGCATACAAGAAACACACCTAAGACACAAAGATAGACATTACCTGAGGGTAAACGGTTGGAAGACGACTTTCCAAGCAAATGGACCCAAGAAACAAGCAGGAGTAGCCATTCTAATATCTGATAAAATAGACTTTCAACCAAAATTAATAAAAAGAGATGAGGAAGGACACTTCATACTCATCAAGGGAAAATTCCACCAGGAAGACAACACAATCCTGAACATCTATGCCCCAAATACAAGAGCACCCACATTTGTAAAAGAAACATTGATAAAATTTAAACCACATGTAGATCCCCACACATTAATAGTGGGAGACTTCAACACCCCACTCTCAACAAAGGACAGGTCAACAAAACAGAAATTAAACAAAGAAACAATATCTCTGACAGAGGTCATGAATCAAATGGACCTCACAGACATTTACAGAACTTTACACCCAAACACAAAAGAATTTACCTTCTTCTCAGCACCTCATGGAACCTTCTCCAAAATAGACCATATAGTTGGTCACAAAGCAAGCCTCAACAGGTACAAGAAGACTGAAATAATCCCTTGTATCCTGTCTGATCACCATGGAATAAAGCTGGACTTCAACAACAACAGAAATAGCAAAAAGCATACACACACATGGAAACTGAACAACTTGTTACTAAATGAGAGCTGGGTCAGGGAAGAAATAAAGAAATAAATTAAAGCCTTTCTAGAACTCAATGAAAATGAAGACACAACATACCCAAACTTGTGGGACACAATGAAAGCAGTGCTAAGAGGAAAGTTCATAGCACTAAGGGCCTTCAAGAAGAAATTCGAGACAGCTCATTCAAGCAACTTAGTGGCCCACTTAAAAACCCTAGAAAAAGAAGAAGCAGACACACCAAAAAGGAGTAGATGGCTGGAAATAATCAAACTCAGGGCTGAAATCAATCAATTAGAAACAAATAAAACAATTCAAAGAATCAATGAAACCAAGAGCTGGTTCTTTGAGAAAATCAACAAGATCGACAAACCCTTAGCCAAGCTAACTAAAAGGCAGAGAGACACCACCCAAATCAACAAAATCAGAAATGAAAAGGGGGACATAACTACAGACACTGAGGAAATCCAAACAATCATTAGGACTTACTTCAAAAGTCTATACTCAACAAAATTTGAAAACCTAAAAGAAATGGACAATTTTCTTGATCGATTTGACTTACCAAAGCTGAATCAGGACCACGTAAATCAATTAAATAGTCCTATATCCCCCAAAGAAATAGAAGCAGTCATCAAAAGTCTCCCATCCAAAAAAAGCCCAGGACCAGATGGCTTCAGTGCAGAATTCTACCAGACCTTCAAAGAAGAGCTAACTCCAATTCTCTTCAAACTATTCCACAAAATAGAAACAGAAGGAACATTACCAAACTCATGCTATGAAGCCACAATCACCTTGGTACCTAAACCACACAAAGACTCAACAAAGAAAGAGAATTTCAGGCCAATCTCCCTTATGAACATTGATGCAAAAATACTTAACAAAATACTTGCAAACCGAATCCAAGAACACATCAAAGATATTATCCATTATGACAAAGTAGGCTTCATCCCAGGTATGCAGGGGTGGTTCAATATACGGAAATCCATCAATGTGATCCACCATATTAACAAACTGAAAGAAAAAAAACCACATGATAATCTCCCTAGATGCTGAAAAAGCATTTGACAAAATCCAACATCCATTCATGTTTAAAGTACTGGAGAGATCAGGGATACAAGTCACATATCTAAACATAGTAAAGGCGATATACAGCAACCCTATAGCCAACATCAAACTGAACGGAGAGAAACTTAAAGCAATCTCACTGAAATCAGGGACAAGACAAGGCTGCCCACTGTCTCCATATCTCTTCAACATAGTGCTGGAAATCCTTGCTAGAGCAATAAGACAGTTGAAGGAGATCAAGGAGAGACAGATGGGAAAGGAAGAAGTCAAATTATCACTATTTGCAGATGATATGATAGTATATATGAGTGACCCCAAAAACTCTACCAGGAAACTCCTACAGCTGATAAACACCTTCAGCAAAGTGGCTGGATACAAAATTAACTCAAAAAAAATCAGTAGCACTTCTGTATACAAAAGACAAAAGGGCTGAGATAGAAATTAGAGAAACAACACCATTCACAATAGCCACAAATGATATAAAGTACCTTGGTGTAACCCTAACCAAGGAAGTCAAAGACTTGTATGAAAAAAATTTCAAGTCTCTGAAGAAAGAATTAGAGGAAGATATGAGAAGATGGAAAGATCTCCCATGCTCATGGCTTGGCAGGATTAACATAGTAAAAATGGCCATCTTACCAAAAGCAATCTGCAGATTTAATGCAATTCCCATCAAATTGCCAACACAATTCTTTACACACCTGGAAAGAAAAATTCTCAAGTTCGTATGGAATAACAAGAAATGAAAATTGCTAAAACAATCCTCTACAATAAAAGATCTTCTGGAGGTATCTCCATCCCTGATCTCAAGCTGTACTATAGAGCAACA
>NW_026588332.1:0-1718 GCF_907164565.1 Psammomys obesus | reverse complement strand
CACCCTAACATAAGTGAAATTCAAGAAGATGACCTTACATCTATGCTTATGAAGAGGTTAATGGAGGAAGAAAATAAAATGCATAAAGAATTAGGGGAAGATATAATAAAACAGATTATGGCAATCTGTAAAGAAATACAGGAAGATGCAGCCAAACAGTTTGTGGCTTTCAGAGAGGAAATGATTAAATCACAGAAAGAAATAAAAGAAACAGAGGAATGTTCAAAGAAACAGGCGAAGGAATTGAAGGAAAAAAAGGAAAATACAGTCAGACAGGAGAAGAAAATCAAGAAAACAGTTCAAGGTCTAAATATAGAATTGGAAAAATTACAGAAAACACAAATGGAGGAAATCATGAATAGGGAGCACCTAGAGAAAAAAAAAACAGGAACTACAGAGGTAAGCATAAACAACAGACAACAAGAAATGGATGAAAGTATCTCAGGTGTGGAAGATACAATGGAAGAAATTGAGGTATCCATCAAAGAAAATACTAAATCTAAAAAAATTCTTGACACAAATCATCCAAGAAATCCAATACAACACAAAAAAACAAAACCTAAGAATAATAGGAATAGAGGAGAAAGAAGATTCCCTCCTCTAAGGCCCAGAAAATATTTTCAACAAAATCATTGAAGAAAATTTCCCCAAATTAAAGGAGAGGCCTATAAGAATACAACAGTCCTACAGAACACCTAATAAATTAGACCAGAAGAGAAAATCCTCCCATCACATAATAATCAAAACAGTGAGTATACAGAACAAAGAAAAAATACTAAAAGCTGCAAGGGAAAAAGGCCAAGTAACATATAATGGCAAACCCATCAGAATCACACGTGACTTCTCAACAGAAATTATGAAAGCCAGAAGGGCCTGGACAGAGATCATGCAGACACTACAAGAACACAGATGTCAGCCTAGGCTACTGTACCCAGCCAAACTCTCAGTCCTCATAGACGGAGAAAACAAGATATTCAATGACAAAAAAAAAAAAAAAAATTTCAACAATAACTACACACAAATCCAGCATTACAGAAGATACTAGAAGGAAAAATACAACCAAAGAAAACTAACTACTTTCAGACAGGAAATAAATAAACTCACTACAGCAAAACAAAGAGTAGCCAAACACACTACCATAGCCAACATCAATATCAAAGGATCTAACAACCACTGGTAATTAATCTCCCTCAACAACAACAGACTCAATTCTCCAATAAAAAGACACAGACTAACAGATTGGATGCATAAGCAAGACCCAACAATCTGTTGCATACAAGAAACACACCTAAGTCACAAAGATAGACATTACCTGAGGGTAAAGGGTTGGAAGACGGATTTCCAAGCAAATGGACCCAAGAAGCAAGCAGGAGTAGCCATTCAAATGTCTAATAAAAAAAGACTTTCAACCAAAATTAATCAAAAGATATAGAGAAAGACACTTCATACTCATCAAGGGAAAATTCCACCAGGAAAATATCACAGTCTGAACATGTAAGCCCCAAATGCAAAGGCACCCACATTTGTAACAGAAACATTAATAAAACTTAAACCACGCATAGACCCACACACATTAATAGTGGGAGACTTCAACACCCCAAAAGCAACAACGGACAGGTCAAGAAAAAGAAATTATACAAAGAAACAATAACTCTGACAGAGGTCATGAATCAAATGGACCTCATGGACATCTACAGAACCTTTCACCAAACACAAAA
>NW_026588331.1:0-1302 GCF_907164565.1 Psammomys obesus | reverse complement strand
AGGACTCGGGAGGTGGCAGCAGAGAGACTCAAGTATATTGAGAGTTAGAAACCCACCTTGAGGTACATGATATCCTGTTTCAAAATCCAAATCCATAGAAACAATAAAAAGAGAAGTTGGAGAAAAGAGAGATAGACTATCAAGAAGGAGAAAGATTTTAACATCGGGAATCACAAAGGAAGCATTAAAACAGCTGAGAAGAACTGAGACACAGGAGTAGCAAGCTGTCAAAAGCTCCAGCACAAGTTCCATGAGAGAGGTGAGGGGTAGAAATGAGAAAAAGCCTCTCCGAAATATAATGGTTCTCTACTTAAAAAAAAAAAAATGTTTTAACCCCAAAATGGGAGCTCATGAGTCTCTCAAGCATTAATTCAATCTCAGGAATTTGGGGACAGTGCCCCTGCTGTTGGCACTATCAACATAAAGGAAATAAATACATTTTCACCTCTCTAACACTTCAGAGGGCTACACAACAAGTTGAAATATTGAGAAAGACCTAACATTTAAGTCCAAGCTAATCTGGTAAATAAAAAAGACTGGAGATAGGCTTCCAGACCAGCCCTGTGGGAGACAGCTGTAGAAGGCAGAGATGGGATTGGTGAATGACAGAAAGCAACACACTGAGAAGTGCAGGCAGCAGATCCCGGGTAATGAAGTGGCCACTGTTCGGAGGTCATATCTGTTGTGTGTTAATGAGCAAACTCCACCAGCTCTTGACACCTGCGGACACCAGTGATCCCATGCATGATGTGGAGCAGTTCTACATTGAGAGCCACTTACCTTCTGTATGCTTCAGTGCTGGTGAAACCGAGAATTCTGAGTTTCAGATCCACGAAGGCCTTAGGTTGCTTCACAGGTGGTCTACAGTTAGGAGAGAAATGATTGCAATGAGTCCAAAATTCCAGCACAAATCTCAGTGCTGCATTTCCTTCTCCTGTCTGTCCTCTTTATTTACTTTATTCATTTATTATTATTTCTACTTTCAAATTAGAACATTTTATTAATTATTTGATAATTTCATACATGCATAAAATGTATTCTATTCATATTCAAACCCAGTCCTGCCCTAAATCATCCTAATTCCATCCCCACCTTTAAACTCATTTCAACTGTATCTCTTCTGTTCTCTAGTCTTTATGTACAATTAATGCTTCTACTTTTTTCCAAATTGAGTTTTAACTTCTGAGTTTATTTTACACTATTTCATTAGTGTCTGTTTCAGAGTTGTTGGGGAACAGTAGTTAGCTTTAATATTTTGTGTGTTTATTTATATAGTTTAGATAGCTATTCCAGTAGCTTCTT
>NW_026588330.1:0-3899 GCF_907164565.1 Psammomys obesus | reverse complement strand
GTCAGTCCATCCCCAGTTCATCCTGGTGCTTGTGCAATGTCACTTAATGATGAGAGGATTTTGCAGGTTGAAACTAATTGTACTAAGCACATCCATCTTCTACCATGAAGTTTCAAATGTGATGAAGAAACAAAGTACAAGTCATTTTCCCATCATTAGCATACTCACTCTGAGCTCTTTCATTTATTTTGTTTCCTTCTTATTTTTCATTCCTTTCTACTGGCCTGAATATTGAAAATTTTTCCACACTGTGAGTAGGGCAAGTCTTGGCGAAACATGATTTTTATTGCTGCTGTCTTTCTAGGACATCGCCAGCATATGCTTATGGCTCTGGAGAAGCAAAGGCAGCTGAAGAGTAATGTTTCTGGCCTTGGTTCTTATTAAACGTGATCAGTAACTTGGGTCAACTGGGTAGCTTTTGCCTGACAGCTTATAATACTCCTGGAAAAGGAGCTTATTTGCATTAAAAGGCCTCTCCTTGCCTGTGATAGGAGTTATAGTAAGCCTGTTTCACTACCTGGTACTGAGCGATCTTGGAAAGAACAGAGGTAGATTGTGAGTGATGGCCTGGACTTCTCTTTTGATCACACTCCTGGCTCACTGCACAGGTCAGGAGGGCCATCTGGGCTGCTGTGAGAATGTAACTGTGCACAGCTTGTCTCTGCTTTGCTGCTGACCACTGGATTTCTCTCCTGTTTACAGGAGCCATGTCCCAGGCTGTTGTGACTCAGGAATCTTCAATCACCACATCTCCTGGAGGGACAGTCACACTCACCTGTGGCTCAAGTACAGGGGCTGTTACCACCAGTAACTATGCCAACTGGGTTCAACAGAAACCTTACCAGCTACCCACAGGTCTTATAGGTGGTACCAGCAACCGAGGTCCTGGTGTGCCTGCCCGATTCTCAGGCTCCCTGCTTGGAGACAAGGCTGCCCTCACCATCACAGGGGCCCAGCCTGAGGATGAGGCTGTGTATTACTGTGCTCTGTGGTTCAGCAACCACTTCCACAGTGGCACATGCAGATGGGGAAGTAGAACACAAACACCTTGGTACAGCCTCATGACTGTCTTCTTATCATGTGGCTATATCTCCATAGGCTCAGAGTGCCTGCTCTCTGTTACTATAGAGAACTTCATAAAAGCTACTGACATTGATCTTAAAGTCCTTGCTAGAGCAATAAGACAATTGAAGGAGATCAAGGGGATACAAATTGGAAAGGAAGAACTCAAAGTATCGCTATTTGCAGATGATATGATAGTATACCCGAGTGACCTCAAAAACTCTACCAGGTAACTCCTACAGCTGATTAACACCTTCAGCAAAGTGGCAGGATACAAAATTAACTCAAAAAATCAGTAGTCCTCCTGTATACAAAAGACAAAAGGGCCTTCACGATAGTCACAAAGGACATAAAGTACCCTGGAGTGAACCGAACCAAACAAGTCAAAGACTTGTATGAAAAAAAATTTCCAGTCTCTGAAGAAAGAATTAGAAGAAGATATCAAAAAATTGAAAGATATCCCATGCTCATGACTTGGCAGGATTAATATAGTAAAAATGGCCATCTTACCAAAAGGAATCTATAGCTTCAATGCAATTCCCATCAAATTACCAACACAATTCTTTACAGACCTTAAAAGAAAAATTCTCACCTTCATATGGAACAAGAAACCCAGAATTGCTAAAACAATTCTCTACAGTAAAAGATTTTCAGGAGGTACCTCCATCTCTGATCTCACGCTGTACTATAGAGCTACAATACTAAAAACTGCATGATACTGGCAGAAAAACAGACTGGTAGATAAATGGAATTGAATAGAAGACCCTGACCTAAATCCACACACTTATGGACAGCTGAATTTTGACAAACATGCCAAAACCATTCAATGGAAAGAAGACAGCCTCTTCAACAAATGGTGCTGGTCTGAATGGATGTCTACATGTAGAAAAATGCAAATAGATCCATACTTATCACCCTGCACAAAACTAAAGTCCCAGTGGATCAAAGACCTCAACATAAAACCAGACACACTAAACCGCTTAGAAGAAAAAGTGGGGAAGAGCCTTGAACTCATTGGCACAGGAGACAACTTCCTGAGCAGAATACAAACGGCACAGGCTCTAAGAGCAACAATCAATAAATGGGACCTCATGAAACTGAAAAGTGTCTGTAAAACAAAGGACACTGTCGTCAGAAAAAAACAACAGCCTACAAATTGGGAAAGGATCTTCACCAACCCTATATCTGACAGAGGACTAATATCCAGTATATATAAAAAACTAAAGAAGTTAAACAGCAAAAAATCAAGTAATCCAATTAAAAAAAATGGAGTATAGAGCTAAACAGAGAATTCTCAATAGAGGAATGGAAGTGAAACACTTAAAGAAATGCTCAGCCTCATTAGTCATCAGAAAAATGCAAATAAAAACAACCATAAGATTTCACCTTACACTCACCAGAATGGCTAACATCAAAAACTCAAGAAACAACACATGCTGGAGAGGTTGTGGAGAAAGGGGAACCCTCCTCCACTGCTGGTGGGAATGTAAATTTGTACAACCACTCTGGAAATCAATCTGGCGCTTTCTCAGACAACTAGGAATAGAGCTTCCTCAAGATCCAGCTATACCATTCCTAGGCATATACCCAAAAGAGTCTCAAGTACACAATAAGGACATTTGCTCAACCATATTTGTAGTAGTTTTATTTGTAATAGCCAGAAACAGCCCAGATGCCACTCAGTGGAGGAATGGATGCATTAATTGTGGTATATCTATACAATGGAATATTACTGAGCAATAAAAAACAAGGGAATCATAAAATTTGCAGGTGAATGGTGGGATCTGGAAAAGATCATCAACAGTGAGCCATCCCAGATGCAGAAAGATGCACATGGTATATACTCATTCATATAGACATATAATATAGGATAAACCTACTAAAATCTGTACACCTAAAGAAACTAATCAAGAGGGAGGCAAAAAGATTTTAAGAGCCAGAACAGGAAGTGTACTCTCAGATTTTGTCTTTTACTGATATCTGATGCTAGACCCATAAAGTCTCACCAACATGATTGCCAAGACATGATTAGAACACGAGGGATCATGCCAATGAACACCAATGAGCATGCCAAGATGAACAAAGAGAATCTCACAAACCCTCAACCTACACAAACAACAGCAAGCCATTAAGGAGTGCTGGGAGTTGGAAAGATGGTCTTCCAACACCAGCTGGTTGCCAAGTGGAGAGTTCTTAGCCATGATAACACATTAAAAAGTAAGATTATATGGAGTCAATGTTTATATTTAAGAATATACATGTACAGGAGGCTTGGAGTGAAGAAAGGAAACAGAGAAATGTTGTGATTGTGATTGAATGATAACATCAAAAAGGGGAAAAAAAATCAGTCCTCAAAGAAGAAACAATTCAGGGCTTTAATTCTTAAAGAAATAGAGGAGACAGTTAGTTGATCCTTTACTCAGGCTGGTGCTGGCAGAGTTTAAGTTTCAGATAGAGCTCAGTAACTCCCTGGATCTAAGAAAAGCAAACAAGCATACAAAAGGCAGTGAGCCTGAGCCTTTTATAGCATAGAGACAAGACATATAAACAAGAAGGATGCAAAAAAAAAAAAAAAAGTTAAAACTTCTGTGAACTGTTTGCCTTGCCCTGTCATGAAGAAAATTAAAATCACTGTGTGGCGAATAAAATCCTACTGTTCAATAATAGGACTTACAGAATCTGTGTGATGACCAGTTTTTGCTTTTCACTTAAGGTTGGGAAACATTGCAGTTTACCTGTCATCAAAATAGTGAAGTTGTTTTTCAATTAATTCAAAATAAATTAGCCCAGCTGACAAGAACACAACATAATTTTACAGCAGAGTTAAAGATATGGTG
>NW_026588329.1:1248-1575 GCF_907164565.1 Psammomys obesus | reverse complement strand
GGGGCCACGAGCTCTGGCCAGGAAGAGCATCCTCAGGAGACGCCATGATGCCACCAAGAGGACCACAACGGGGCCACGAGCTCTGGCCCAGAAGAGCATCCTCAGGAGAACCATCGTCCAGACCCAGGAGGCTGGAGAGCCAGAGAGACGCCATGATGACCACCACAGATGACCACAACGGAGCCACAAGCTCTGGCCAAGGAGCGCCATCCTCTAGACCCAGGAGGCTCTAGAGCCAGAGAGACGCCATGATGACCACCACAGATGACCACGAGCTCTGGCCAGGAAGAGCATCTTCAGGAGACGCCATGATGCCACCCAGAGGAC
>NW_026588329.1:0-1238 GCF_907164565.1 Psammomys obesus | reverse complement strand
GCCAGGAAGAGCATCTTCAGGAGACGCCATGATGCCACCCAGAGGACCACAACAGATGACCACGAGCTCTGGCCAGGAAGAGCATCGTCGGGAGACGCCACCCTCCAGGCCCAGGAGGCTCGAGAGCCAGAGAGATGCCATGATGACCACCACAGAGGACCACAACAGATGACCACGAGCTCTGGCCCAGAAGAGCATCCTCAGGAGACGCCATGATGACCACCACAGAGGACCACCACAGATGACCACGAGCTCTGGCCCAGAAGAGCATCGTCAGAAGACGCCATGATGACCACAGCAGATGACCACAACAGATGTCCACGAGCTCTGGCCCAGAAGAGCATCCTCAGGAGATGCCACCCTCCAGGCCCAGGAGGCTCAAGAGCCAGAGGAACCAGGCCCGGGGCCACGCGTGGCCGAGCTGGGGGGGGGGTGCGGCCTCCTGGGCCCCTGCGGGTCCCTGCTGTCACCCAGGCCCTCGGCTGACTGTTGGTGGTCGGGGCCACGTCAGCAGCACCCATGGACTTCCGGGGCGGCGCCCTCTGTGGGGAGGTGGCGTGGGGAGGGCCCACCCCGCCTGCACCTTTGCCCGGTGGGAGTGGCCTGGGCGGGTGGGCGAGGCCCCGGGGTCTCCTGGCGGGGGGTGGGGGGGCTCGGGGGGCTCTCTGGGGGGGGGGAGGGTCACCGCCCCGGGCTGAGTTGCTTGGTTTAGGGTCTCATGAGGGGGCGGTGTGGCTGTGTCAGTCTCTCATCTAGCTGTCTCTCGTCTATCTCTCGTCTATCTCTCGTCTGTCTTGTCTTTCTATCTCTGACTTATCTGTGTATCTATCATCTATCGTCTATCTAGTATCTATCTATCATCATCTATCATCTATCTATCATCTATCAATCATCTATCATCTATGTATCATCCATCATCTATCATCTATCATCTATTATCTATCATCCATCTATCATCTATCTATCATCTATCATGTATATCTATCATCCATTTATTATCTATCATCTATCATGTATCATCTATCTATCTATCAATCATTTATCTATCATCTACCTATCATTTATCTATCATTTATTTATCTATCATCTATCTATCATCTATCACCTATCTATCATCTTCCTATCACCTATCATCTAGTCATCATCTATCTATCATCATCTGTCTATCATCATCTGTCATCTATCATCTATCTATCATCTATCATCTATCTATCATCTATCCATCATCTATCATCTAT
>NW_026588328.1:0-1237 GCF_907164565.1 Psammomys obesus | reverse complement strand
GTTATGCATACTCCTGCAGTGGGCTTTGGAGCTACATAAGGCCCCAGTTGCCAAGAAACTTAGGCCTAGCCTGTACCCTGTGTCAGCCACTAGCTGAAAGATGAAAGTAAAACCTTTAACTTGGTGAAGAATGTCAGAGATAGTTATGGCTCTTTCAGTATCTTAAGAGGTTTCCCTAAGTAGCTATTTCAAGAAATGTTAAAACTTTGTTGTCGATGCTTTTTCAGAACCCAGTCAACGTGTTCTGTACGCTGCCTGTTCCCAAGCCACTCCAAGCTGGGGATGGTACCCAGAGGCTCAGCTGTGGTAGGAAATTATTTTCATCACCAAGCAGGGACAGGGGTTCTAACTTGAGTTAGGGCCTTTAGGGAGTGTATAGCATCTAAAAGGATAACTGTTAGACTCAAAGCATTCCATGAATCTACCAGCAGAGCAGGCTTTTGCATTGGTTAATACAAAGGTGTCCCTACCACCACCACCACCACCACCACCACCTGCAGCGCTTCGTTCCTCACAATGGCAAAGGCTAAAGATTTTCTAGCATACTGGAAAGTCAATGATGGAAGGGTCTTCAAGGAACTTCCGGATTAAACACAAATCAGGGATTTAAAAATGTGAGGATACACACCCCATGGTCTGGGGAGATGGTGCCACAAGCTTTCAGTTCTAGTCTCTTTAGAGTAGTTCTCACTTTATTGCCTATGTTTTGGGAACTTACATACCGTTGCTTTTCAAAGACTAGTTTTTATACTAGAAAAAAAGGTTTGACAATAATATTTCTTATTTGGTCGTCCCCACTGCAACCTCCAGTGTACGTACACAATTTTTACCTCTCCCCCCCCCACTTCCTGAGAAACTTTTTTCTCCTTGTGCCCCTAATCTAGTCTCCTGCTTTTGAAGTGCATTGAGATACTGAGACAGACAGAAGAGAAATGATTTACCCATGGATAGAGAATAGTGCTAGTTCAGTGTAGATCAGTGTTTCCTTGAACATCACCATCTGGATTTTTATTAGGATGCAAATCATTAGACTCCACTCCTGACCTGAATCAGTGGTTGGGAAATAGGCCACAATCTATAGTTTTGACATAAGTGGGATTATTTTGATGCAAAATGGAGTCTGAAGTGTACTGGTAGACAGGTAAAAGCTGCCTAAAGACAGGTTCTAGGCACATGTCACTACTTAATTGGAGCCATCTTGGGCAAATCATACCATTTTCTTAAATCTGCAAGAAAT
>NW_026588327.1:0-3199 GCF_907164565.1 Psammomys obesus | reverse complement strand
GAACCTGGCCCATCCCCCTCGGGAGGGACACCAGATCATTAATGGTTTGGGGACCTTCCTATAGCCAATCAATTCAAAATGTCGCATTTAATCCATGCTTGCCAGAGAGGAATTGCCCCTGCCTAGGGCATGCTGGGAGGGACCAGAATCTTTAAATCACTCAACTCAGCTGACCGCAGGTCTCTCAGCTCTCATTGATTCAGGGGGCGGGGTGAGCCCAAGCTGCAGCTTGTAACGATTTATAATAAAAAGAGACTCCTATGGTTTGCAACAGACTCTGCACCTGGGTATGGTGATTCGGGCACAACAGTAGCCAGGGCTTATATAGTACAGGAGCAAACCTGTCTAGTGCCAGATCTAGTCTTGGTTGCAAGGCCAAAATCAATCACCATCACGTTGCACTCTGCGTCTAGCAGGATATTTGGGGGCTTTAGGTCGTGATGGACAATATATCAAAGTTGTGGCAGACCTTCATGGCGGCAAGTATCTCCTTGAATATTTCCTGTGTCTCCTCCTCCTGCAGCCTGCCATTCTCTTTTACAATCTGGAATAAGTTTCCTCCCACAGCAAACTCGGTTATATACTGCAATTGTTTTTCTGTTATTATAACCTGGAAGACACGAATGATGTATGGATGTGCTAGCATCTCCAGTATCACCTTCTCAGTGAAGGTGAAACTGCCAAGGTGGTGGTGCCAAGGTCAAGCCCCTTTCGTTCCTTCTTCTTCAAGATGAGATACCATGCCATAATCTCATCATATTCTTTCTTTTGTAGAGATTAAAAAAATGACATTGCGATTAAACCCAAAGTCACAGAGCATGTCCACAGTCTTGGGATCTGGGTAGGTCTCCCTTGGCACATTTATTTCCTATTTTTTAACCCATGGGTGTTTCTCAAGATCTTTAATGGACGGCCTCCTCTCTGGCATAACGTTGAGCATTTGGAAAATGAGGTTTTCAAGTGGTTGGGAAACATGATCAGGAATATTATATATATATATATATATATATATATATATATATATATATATATAATTTATGATATATACCGTTGATGTCTCCTTTATGGTTTGTTCTTTGAAAGGAAGGTTGCCAGTGGTTCTATAATTTAGAAGCAAACCAAGACTCCATATGTCTGCCTTCTTCCTGACATAGGGCTGTCTCAGCACCAACTCAGGAGCATTAAAGGCCTTGGTCCCACAACGTCTTGTCAATTTATGCCAGATCGAGTTTGTGTTGAAAGGCCAAAATCAATCACTTTTACATTGCCCTCCCCGTTGAGCAGGATGTTTTGGGGCTTTAAGTCACGATGAACAACATCTAAGTTGTACAGACAGTATTTGATGGCTGCCAGGATCTGCCCGAATACTTTCTTATCCTCCCCCTCCTGCATTTTGCCATTATCTTTCACTATCCGGAATATTATCTTTCACTATCCGGAATAAGTTTCCTCCGGGTGCAAACTCAGTCACATAGTGGACTTCCCTTTCAGAAATGATGACCTGGTACCGGAAAATGATGAATGGATGTTCTAGTTCTAGCAACTCCAGTATCACCTTCTCAGTGAAGATCCACCGCAGGTTCCTCTTGGTGTTCTCCACAGTGTTTATGGCCACCAGGGTACCCGTAAGCCGATGGTAGCCCAGCCTCACACAGCCTAAGGCACCCCGGACAATGGGCAAGAGCACCTGATACTGGCTTTTCAGGATTTTGGTGTCAAAGAAATGGCAATGAAGCTACTTGGTCTGTCCTAGCTCCTTCTGAGCACACAGGTTAGGAAATAAAGTATGCAACTAAATAACTGAGGTTCTCAATACAACTACTAAACTAGCCAGCTGTGAAGGAGTCCCACAGGTCAGCACGAACAGCTCCCTGGTCTGTAGGACAAAAGCACAGCACAGCACAGCACAGCCTGTTATGCAGGACACCCCTTCATCCCTCACATTGGCTCGTCGTGAGGTCAGAGAAGCAAGGGACCAACCATGGCAGCTATAGCATCATAGTGACTGTCTCCACTTTGGGCCACAGGCAGCTTTTCCCTTCTCATGAACCTGAGACTAGCCTCTGCCTGCCTCTGCTTGCGTGGATCAAGCAGACAGCCTCTGCTGGTTCAGCAGTCCCAGCCTTCGAGTGCTTCAAGTGGCCTAAGTCGCTGGATGCTGAGCACATCAAGACTTTTGTGGTTTTTCAAGCATGAGATGCATTGTGAAGCAGTGTCCTGCAGAGATAGGGGTTAAGTCATGAGGGGGCTTTCCTACAGCCGTGTTTACAGACTTCTGTTCTCAGGATCAGGAGGAACAAAGGCAGATAGATCCAAAGCACATGGAGCTCTGGGCCCTCTGGACCTGAACTTGTCAATCCTACTTCTGGCCCAGAGGCTTGCTTCCATTGTGGTGTGAAGGAGCATGTTAGAGTTGAATACCCAGAAGGCAGGAGGAGGCCTCTGCAGCCTTGTGGGCATGCAGTGACTTTTCTCCTGAGGAGCTATGATGGGTCCCCAGGGCACCCACCCGCTCTAGGCTCCTGTCATGAGCCCCAGGGAGTCCCCAAAGAGCTGTGATGGAGGCAAGTGTTTGTCCAGTGTCCACAGCCTTGGCTTCGGTGGTGCTGCCAAGGTCAAAATCCCCTTTCGTGCCTTTTCCTTCAATATCAGGTATATCGCCATGATTGGCATTGGAATTAGACCCAAGGTCAAAAAGCATATCCAGGATTTTTGGATCTGGGCAGGTTTCATTTCGCACCTTCAAGTCACATACTTTTCAACCATGGGTGTTTCTCCAGGTCTTCAATGGACAGCCTCCTCTCTTGGATAATGGTGATCATTTGGAAAAGGAGGTTTTCCAGTGAAGGAGAAACATTATCCAGGACATAATATGTACCTGTGATAATCTTCGCCTCTGTCTCTCTTATGGATTTGCCTTTGAAGGAAAGGTAATGAGAGACTAAATGTTTAAAAATCAACAGCTCTTATGAATATTTAAGGCTTGAACTAAGTGGGTGGGGAAGTCCAGCAATGTCCTGAGGTTAAGAACCCACCTTACTGCATGACAGTTGCTAGGAACCTGGCCCATCCCCCTCGGGAGGGACACCAGATCATTAATGGTTTGGGGACCTTCCTATAGCCAATCAATTCAAAATGTCGCATTTAATCCATGCTTGCCAGGCAGGAATTGCCCCTGCCTAGGGCATGCTGGGAGGGA
>NW_026588326.1:746-2188 GCF_907164565.1 Psammomys obesus | reverse complement strand
GATGATGGATAGATGATGGATAGATGATAGATGATGGATAGATGATGGATAGATGATGGATAGATGATGGATAGATGATAGATGATGGATAGATGATGGATAGATGATGGATAGATGATAGATGATACATGAGACATAGATGATGGATAGATAGATGATGACAGAGAGATGATGGATAGATGATAGATGATGATGATAGATGATAGATGATGACAGATAGATGATGATAGATAGATGATGGATGATAGATAGATGCTAGATAGATAGATGATAGATGATGATAGATGATAGATAATGATACATAGATGATAGATGATAATGATTGATAGACAGATGAGAGACAGATGAATGATAGGTAGATGATAGACGATGACAGATGACAGACAGATGATTAGACAGAGACAGAGGGACAGATGAGGCGGCAGGAGGCGGGTCAGCTGAACTGGCCCCTGCAGAGCGGCCGTTGTAGGCCGAGTGGGACACTTCGGCCGTGTCCCCGCGCCCCCAGGGAAGTCCTGGCCGCGGCGACAAGGCCCACGGCCTGGCTCCCGGGGGACCCCGAGCCCCACGGCGACCCCGCTGGGTCCCCAGCACCACGTCCTCGGTGTCACCTAGGACCCCGCGGGCCGTCAGGGTCCCAGAGGGGGCAGGCCGGGACCCTGGGGTGGGGGGGGACAGCACCCCCAAACCATCCCTCCCCACCCAGGGCAGGGCCAGCCTCCCCCGGGGGGCCTAGCCCACCAGGCACGAATCCTCACCATGCGGCTCTCGCTCCACTGCCCTCCCCAAGGTCCCGGGTTCAAATCCCGGCGCCCGCAGGCATCCGACGCCCCCCCCCCCGCAGGCACCCCCCCCCGAGAACAAGCTCGATTCACAAGGATGAGGAACCGGAGCCGCGGGACAGCTTGGGGCTGGCGGGGCGCGCGAGTTTTCGGGGTGTCGCCGCGAGGGGACGGGCCTTCCCGCCCCCCCAAAACCGTCCCGACGACGGAGCATCTGAGAGGTGCTCCCACCCGAGGGAGAGGCCTGCCCTGGCATCCCTCCTCTCGGGGTGCTCCCCAGACACGCGGGACTCCTCCCGGCAGGGCTCCCCGACTCTCGTCACCCCCCCCGGGGGGCACCCCCAAACGACCTTCCAGAGCTTCCTGCGGGGAGTCACCAGACGACCCCCCCCCGCTTCCTTGTCCTGGACACCAGCATGGCTTTGGGAAGTGAGAAAGGGGGGTACGGGGGGGGGGGGGGGGGGGGGGGGGGGAGGACGGGTACCCCAGGATTGGGGGTTCCGGAGAGTGGAACCGCTCGCTCCTCCCACGCCCCTCCGGAGCTCACGGGGGGGAGGGGAGAGACAGCAGGAGGAATAGCATGCAGCCCTGAAAAGAGCAGGGGCTGGAGTTCGGGGCGTGGGAGGAGGAGGAGAAGGAGGAGGAGGAGGAGGAGGAGGA
>NW_026588325.1:1051-1766 GCF_907164565.1 Psammomys obesus | reverse complement strand
GGGGGGAGGACGGCGAGGAGCACAGGGGAGGAGCATGGGGGAGGAGCACGGGGGAGGAGCACGGGGAGGACGGGGAGGAGCATGGGGCAGGGAGCACAGGGGAGGAGCACGGGGAGGAGCACAGGGGAGGAGCACGAGAGAGGAGCACAGGGTAGGGAGCACAGGGGAGGAGCACGAGAGAGGAGCACAGGGGAGGAGCACGGGGAGGAGCACGGGGGAGGAGTACGAGGGAGGAGCACAGGGCAGGGAGCACTGGGGTCAGGCCGCTGGGAGGCGCCAGGGCCCGGACACTGCAGCGACACCCAAACACGCTGACGTCACTTCACCCCCGTGACGTCCCGGCTCAGGCTGACGCACGATCCTAGGACACGTGTCGCGGGCGGGACGGAGGCAGCTGCACCGGCCTGTGGCTCCCCACACGAGGGTCACACACACGGCAGCAGAGGGGCACACGGGGACACACACGGCAGCAGAGGGACACACGGGGACACACGGCAGCAGAGGGGCACACGGGGACACACGGGGACACACACGGCAGCAGAGGGACACACGGGGACACACAGCAGCAGAGGGACACATGGGGACACACACGGGGACACACACGGCAGCAGAGGGACACACGGGGACACACGGCAGCAGAGGGGCACACGGCAGCAGAGGGACACACGGGGACACACGGGAACACACACGGCAGCAGAGGGGCACACGGGGACAC
>NW_026588325.1:544-951 GCF_907164565.1 Psammomys obesus | reverse complement strand
ACACACAGGGACACACACAGGGACACACACACAGAGGGACACACACACAGGCACACAACAGGCACACACACAGGCACACACACAGGGACACACACAGGGACACATACACAACACGCAGCAATTGGCACAGGGTGCAGACACCAGGCGCCGGGCAGAGAAGCGCAGGAGAACATGGAAGGACGCACAGTCACACCTAACTGGCAGGAGGCGACTGACGGCAATTGTGACCTGCAGGGAAGATGGCGGCGGAGGACCCAGCCGGGGAGACCCCACTCAAGGCTCCAGGAAAGGACGCACGTGACACAACTGGAACCACAACTCCTGCAACCACAACTGGAACCACAACTCCTGCAACCACAACTGGAACCACCACTGGAACCACAACTCCTGAAACCACAACTGGAACC
>NW_026588325.1:0-444 GCF_907164565.1 Psammomys obesus | reverse complement strand
ACCACTGGAACCACAACTCCTGCAACCACCACTGGAACCAGAACTCCTGCAACCACAACTGGAACCACAACTCCTGCAACCACAACTGGAACCACAACTCCTGCAACCACAACTGGAACCACAACTCCTGCAACCACAACTGGAACCACAACTGGAACCATAACTCCTGCAACCACCACTGGAACCACAACTCCTGCAACCACAACTGGAACCACAACTCCTGCAACCACCACTGGAACCACAACTCCTGCAACCACCAGTGGAACCACAACTCCTGCAACCACAACTGGAACCACAACTCCTGCAACCACCACGGGAACCACAGCTCCTGCAACCACAACTGGAACCACAACTCCTGCAACCACCACTGGAACCTCAACTCCTGCAACCACAACTGGAACCTCAACTCCTGCAACCACAACTGGAACCACAACTGGAACCACA
>NW_026588324.1:0-1263 GCF_907164565.1 Psammomys obesus | reverse complement strand
GGACTCACTTTGCAAACCCGGATGACTTGGAACTGACACCTGCCTCCGCTTGCCCCACTGATGGTCCCAGGGGTGTGATGTTACACCTGGTTTTTTGTTATAATCTTTAAAAATATTTATAATCTCTGTATATGTGTCTGCCTTCCTGAGACCAGCCTTGTTTTGACTAGAAGGGTCAGCACTCACTAAGAGAAAGGAGTCAAGTTCACCTACCCTGAGCATGAGGTACTCTACTCTCAACTGCTAAGTCAGTGAGGGTGTGGGCCGAAGACATAGCTTGTAATAAAAAGATCCTCATGTGTTCTGCAACGGCTCAACTCCTGGTGGTCTTTTGTGGTCTCATGAACTGGGCACAACAGAAACAGTCCCATGAAGAATTTATACTTTCAGAACAGCCATACATGCTCTTCAGTTAGACCTTAGAAAAGCAGGTTATGGCAAAGCATAGAAAACTCAGCTATGGACATCCAGTGCCATCAGGTGAAGTTCTTAACAGTGGGCCTGATAGAAGCTTGTGTTAAAGTTAGCACAACTGTGCAGGTATTCATCAGTACTAGTACAATAAGTCCACCAAAAAGGCTGGCAAGGAATGGCCAATAAGGGCTAAAGATGGCCCAACACAAATCGTTATTAGGCTCTGGACATACCAACATCACCACATCACTGCCGAGGAAGCAGCAGCAGCACCAAATAATCAAGAGACAACTTAGAATTCTGGGATTGCCCTCAACAATTGGGTAAGGCCTAGTACTCCATGAAATGACTGGAATCCACAGCAATGATAACAGAGACACACAGAGCTATGTCAAAACCATGACCAGAGGACCCTAAAAGGGCAGGTCACTTGTTTGGAGAAGTAGCTTTATCTCACAGACACACACTTTCATATTTCATAAAGAGGAAATTGTTAGGCTCCAGTTTTCCAGAAATCATTAAAATGATTGATGATATGAGGGATATGTGTGGGTAGAGATACAGATGTTTGTTCACATGGAAATACCATAAAAGCATGAAACCAGAAGCCATAATTTACACAAAGGAAGAGTATATACATAGTATATATAACAGTATATATATATATACTATATATATATATATATATGTATATGTACATATACATACATATACACATATATAAAGCATTGACACCCCACAAGTATACCCTTGAGTTTTTCTGTTATCATCTGTTGTTGCTCATGGGACCTACATGTTAGTCTGTTTCCCCAGTGAAACTCCCTTGGAGAAAACTATTTTTTTCATTTA
>NW_026588323.1:0-4161 GCF_907164565.1 Psammomys obesus | reverse complement strand
TCCACTGAGCCACACCCCAGCCCCTCACTAGGTAGCCTACCAGGGGCTCCACTATCCAGTGGCATGCCAGCCGCTCCCCTTCTGACACAGGGCCTCATGGCGGCACCTCCACCTGTCTGGCAGAACCACACATTCTTGCCTCTGCCTCTGGGATCGGGTACATGGAGTCACGACTATCACCCACTGGTGAATGACCGGGAGGTCCGGGCCTCCCTTGGCTGCTCCGTGAGCACTCTGCTCGAAGCTTGTGCCCACGGCCAGCTGGAAGGGTTGCCCGACTCTGGACGCCCTGTGTCACCGGGTGCCCGGGGCTTGGCAGCCTCGGCTCAGCTTCTCGTGCCCGGGCGGCTGGAGCCGAGTGTGAGCCGCAGCCATCGGTGAGTCATCCCCTCCAGAGCCAACTCTCCCGACTCCATCAAAGAAAATGCCTGAAAGGCGCTCGGCCCGCTTCTTCCCACTCACGTCCGCAACGCCGGACGAGCAGCCTGCTCAGGCGTGGCCCTGCACACCCGGACCCCTGGCTGGGGCTGGAGGGCACAACCAGGCTAGCCTGGGCACACACTGAGGCTGGGTCTCAAAGAAAAGTGACGGCAGAGTGTCCAGGCCAGCCGAGCTGGCCGTGCAACACCCCGGGCGTGGGCGTGAGAGGGAGTGTGCTTCTCTGTGAACTCTTCGTTCCAGGGCACGTGACCTGGGGATCTGCTTAGTCCCTTTTTATTTCCAAATTGCTCACCCACAAGTGTGTCCCCAGTCTCACAAGGGGTTTCTGCTGCCCCCCCCCCCCCCCCGGCTGAGATCATACACGTGTGTCGCCACGCCAGGCTGGCTCCATAGAGCCTCAGAGGCGTGTGACCCGGCCGTGAGGAGATCCTCTCGGGGAGTGACGTGGGACAGCCGCCCTCTTCTGCTGGCCTCTGTGCGCCCACAGGGGCACGCTCACACAGCTCGGTGCCTGTGCTCCAGCTCTGCGAGCCGCGTGCTAAAACAGCCTCCAGACCTGGGGCCCGCCCTGTCGCCGCATCCCCTCCTCAGTTTCAATGAGTGCCTGTGCCTGGCTCCTCTCTCCGTGGACCTTGGCTGAGTGCCCTGCTCCGAGCTCCTCACAGACCTCATCTGCCCTCACCTGCCCAAGCGACTCCACCAGCCCAGTGCACACAACCTCACCTCCCTGTGAGCACTCCCGCTCCGGCTCCAGTTTCCCTCCAACCTGTCCCCAACCGAGGGCAGAACCATTTATGAAGAACAAAAGTGTGTGTGCGCAGGAGGCATAAACAGTAAAGGGTACATCTGGCAGAGGGCCCGCCCAGCACACACAAAGCTCTGGCCTCCATCGCCAACACTGAGCACACCCCAGCCCTCACTGGGGGATCCTACTCAGGGGCTCCACCGAGCCACACCCCAGCCCTCACTGGGGGATTCTAGGCAGGGGCTCTACCACTGAGCCACACCCCAGGCCCTCACTGGGGAATTCTAGGCAGGGGCTCCACCACTGAGCCACACCCCAGGCCCTCACTGGGGAATTCTAGGCAGGGGCTCCACCACTGAGCCACACCCCAGGCCCTCACTGGGGGATTCTAGGCAGGGGCTCTGCCACTGAGCCACACCCTGGGCATACTTTTTAGATTTAAATTTTAAAGACTATTTTTACTGTTGGTGTATGTGATCAGAGGACAGTCCTCTCCTTCCACCTTGACTTGGGACTCGGGGATTGAACCCAGGCCCCTGGGCTTGAACAACAACCCCCTCACCCCAGAACCTTCTCTCTGGTGTCCTTAGTTTTTATTGAGTCAGCGTCGCCATGGGCTGACCTCATGCGTGGTGGGGATAACAGGCCAGCCCCACGGCCAGACACCGGTATCTGCGCCCGCAGCCTACACCATCTTTACCATCAGGAGAGGGCTGGGTGTGGCAGCTCAAAGCTCTCATCCCAGCACTCAGGGAGCTGCGCAGAAGGATGCCCCTTTTCTGCTGGCCTGGTGGGGACAGGATCGGCGCCCCGGTACTCACTGGGTCTGGGCCTGTTGCAGAGGTCCCCGGCACACACCGTCTCCGCCAGGCTGACGATCGCGGAGCCCACGCGGTAGCTCATGGTGCGGTTGGTCTTCTCCCTGTGGGTGCAGCCTCTGGTCACCACTGTCAGCTCCTCGTCGTCTGTGGGAGTGCAGCCTCAGTCCCCAGAGCCTCCCTAGTGGCCCGCAACCCCAGTCTCGGGGTCGCCCATCCCTTCGGCCCCTCTCTGCTCTTTCCCAGAACTGTCTTCCCCTCCCCCGTGCTCAGATTCGGATTTTAGGGATCCGTCTACAACTCTCTCCCCAGGGGAATGAAAGCAGCAGGGAGGTGCATTTAATAGAAAAAAATAAATAAGTACATTTTAAGATTTATTTTATGTACAGTGTTCTGCCTGCATGTGCACCTGCAGTCAGAAGAGGGCGCCAGATCTCAGTATAGATGGCTGGGAGCCACGGTTCAGGGGGTCAAACTCGGGTTATCAGGCCTGGCAGCCTGCTCAGCTGTCTCTCTAGCCCTGTCTCACATAGACTCTTGTTTTGGGTTGGTTGGATTTTTGGTTTTCTGAGACAGGGTTTCTCTGTGTAGTCCTGGCTGGCCTTACTCACAGAGATCCCTCTGCCTCTGCCTCCACCCCACGTGCTGGGATCAAAGGTGTGTGTCACCCAGCTTCAGACGGTTTTGAAGACCGTTTTAAAAACACATTAAGTCACGTGTGACGGTGCACGTCCCTAGCCCCAACCCTCAGGAGGTACAGCAGGTTGGTGAGATGTTCAAAGTCACCACTGCAAGCTTAAAAAAAAAAAAACCCAAGACCAAACAACAAGCCCACACCGCCCACCCCAAAACAAAGCAAAAAAGATTACCAGTGCCCTGAGTGGCCCATCTTTCCCTAGCTCCAGGGTCTGGCCCACATTTTTAAAGGTCCTTTCTGTGTCCAGTGTATGAGTGTTTTGCCCGCGTGCCTGTCTGTGCACGGTACCCGCGTCTCTGGGCTCCTCCCTGCCTTCCAGGCCGGCTGTGCGAACCCCTGTGGATACCGGAACGCAGTCCAGGCTTCCGGGCCTCACACCCGCCCTGTTCCGGCCTGCTGTCTTTGTCAGCTGTTGGGGGGTGTGAGGCCGTGCGGACCAACCTCACCTTCCCATTCCCGCAGCTCCGTGGTCCTGCAGAGCTCCTGCCCCGGCGCACACTCCTCCGCCCGGCAGTTCTCGTTGCTCCCGCACTGCACACACCGCAGGCCCTGGGCGGCTGCGAGGGAGGAGAGGGAGAGAGAGGTCAGCGGGCAGAGCGAGGCTGCGCCCCACTCCGGGAGGAACCGGGTCTGCAGGCCCGGTGCCCTCAGACTCGGGATCGCGTCCCCCCGACCCCACCCACAGGGTCTAGCGATGTAGCTGACCTCAAGCTCCCAGCCATCCTGCCTCGGCCTCCTGGGTGCCGGGATCACAGACGTGCAGCACCCGCCGTTCGCTCCAGCCCGCCCACCTGAAAGGACCATTGGTCCTGTGTGACCCCAGGCGGTGCGGAGCTCCACCCGCCCGTCCCACGCCCGTGGCTTCTCTACGCTCCCTCCAGGGCCTGAGCTCCCGCCTGGAGCCCCAACCCGGCTCATCAGCACTCCAGGAAAATCCCAGCTCCAAAGCCACGCTCGTGATTGCCAACACGCCCCCGAGCCCCGCCCCCGGCTCCTTCCCTCCTTTATTAAGTATTTTATTAAATACTTTTGGAACGGTCTCGCTAAGGTGGTCCGGAGCTCTACGTAAACCGAGCTGGCCTCAAACGCAGACATCCCCCTGCCTCGGTAGGGCCCTGTGCTCTGGCCGCACCGCGGACGCCTTCACCACCATCGGTAACAGCAGCGAAAAGGCGGTGACCAGGCGGCTGGGGTCCGGCTGGAGTCCCCCCCACACCGGGAACTGCGTGAACCAAAGCTTTCTCCAAGCCCTCCCCTAGCCTGACCCGCCCCGGACGCCCTGTTTCTTCTTCTTGGTTTTCTGAGACGGGGCTTCCCTGTGTGGCCCTGGATGCCCTGGACTCGCTTTGTCGACCAGGCTGGCCTCGAACCCACAGAGCTCCGCCAGCCTCTGCTCCGGAGATATGGGCTCCAAGGCGCGCGCGCCGCGGTCCCTGGCTGGCTCCTAACGAGGACTTTAG
>NW_026588322.1:0-14896 GCF_907164565.1 Psammomys obesus | reverse complement strand
ATTGTGATGTCTTCCTGGTGGAATTTTCCCTTGATGAGTATGAAGTGTTTTTCTCCATCTCTTTATATTAATTTTGGTTTAAAGTCTATTTTATCAAATATTAGAATGGCCACTCCTGCTTGTTTCTTGGGTCCATTTGCTTGGAAAGTCGTCTTCGAACTTTTCCCCCTCAGGTAATGTCTATCTTTGTGCCTTAGATGTGTTTCTTGTATGCAACAGATTGCTGGGTTTTGTTTACGTATCCATTCTGTTAATCTGTGTCTTTTTACTGGAGAGTTGAGTCCATTGATGTTGAGAGAGATTAATGACCATTGGCTGTTAGATCCTTTGATTTTGATGTTGGCTGTGTTCATAAGGTTGTGTGCTTGGTTGCTTTTTGTTTTGCTGTAGTAAGGTTAATTATTTCCTGTGTTTTCTTGACAGAAGCTAATTTTCTTGGGTTGTATTTTCCCTTCCAGTTTCTTCTGTAATGCTGGATCTGTGTGTAGGTATTGTTGAAATTTGTTTTTGTCATTGAATATCTTGTTTTCTCCGTCTATGAGGACTGAGAGTTTTGCAGGGTATAGTAGCCTTGTTGACATCTGTGTTCTCTTAGGGTCTGCATGATATCTGTCCAGGCCCTTCTGGCTTTCATAGTTTCTGTTGAAAAGTCAGGTGTGATTCTAATGGGTTTGCCATTATACGTTATTTGTCCTTTTTCCCTTGCAGCTTTTAGTATTTTTTCTTAGTTCTGTATACTACTGTTTTGATTATTATGTGGCAGGAGGATTTTCTTTTCTGGTTGGGTGTTCTGTAGGCCTCACGTATCCTTATTGGCTTTTCCTTTAACTTGGGGAAATTTTCTTCAATGATTTTGTTGAAAATATGTTCTGGGCCTTGGAGAAGGGAGTCTTCTTTTTCCTCTATTCCTATTATTCTTAGGTTTTGTCTTTTCATATTGTCTTGGATTTCTTGGACGGTCTGTGTCAGGAATTTTTTGGATTTAACATTTTCTTTGACAGATACAACGATTTCTTCCATTGTATCTCCTACACCTGAGATTCTTTCTTCCATTTCTTGTATTCTGTTGGTTATGCTTACCTCTGTAGTTCCTGTTTTCTTCCCTAAATTCTTCCTCTCCATTATTTCCTCCATTTGTGTTTTCTTTAATTTTTCTAGTTCTATCTTCAGTTCCTGAGTTGTTTTGTTTACTTCCTTCACCTGTCTGCTTGTATTTTCCTCTTTTTCTTTTAGTTCCTTCAACTCTGTCTCTTTTATTTCTTTCAGTGATTTAATTATTTCTTCTCTGAAGGCCACAAGCGCTTTGGCTGCATCTTCCCGTATTTCTTCAGGGATGGCCCTAATCTGCTTGTCTTTATCTTTCTCCATTTCTTTACGGATAGCCATGATCTGTTTGGTTTTATCTTCCTCTAATTCTTTACGTATTTTGTTTGTTTCCTCTATTATTTTCTTCATCAGTATAGATGTAAGGTCATCTTCTTGATTTTCTATTATGCTGCGTTGTCCAGGGCTGTTCGCCCCTGGATGACTGGGTTCTGGAGATGCCATACTGCTCTGTCTTTTGTTGGTTGAGCTTTTATGCTGACCTCTACCCATTGGGCTTATTTAGGTGTTGGCTGTTAGTTTCTGTGCTTCCTGGAGTCCTGCGGTAGGGAGTATCCTCTTGGCCGGAAGATGATTTTTCCTGAAGGAGTCCTTCTCTGCTTTTTGGTTATGGTCACTGTATGGCCAGTGTTTCTCAGGAGTTGCCACTGCTCACCTCAGGTTTATAGCCCTGAGTAGTTGCTGTGGTCTATGTTAGGCAGGGGGGGGATCTCCTCTTACCCATAGAAGTTCTCAAGACATCTGCCTCACTGCTGGGTTTCTTGTTATAAATTTAGTGTACTGCTGCTCACTAAATTTCCAGGTACAGTCCTCTTGAAGAACCTGCTGATTCCCTAGCTGTGGGGTTTTCTTCCAACAGGGAAACTTAGTCTGTTATCCTGGGGCACACAGTTCTGTCTGGGGAAGTGAGAGGTGCACTCAGCAAGTCTCTGGGCCAGAGGCTGAATGCTCTGCTCTGGACCTGGAGAATGTGCACCTAGGTTGAGTTGGCACCTGGGGGCGCTGCTCTGTTCTGGAGGCTGGGTGCCTCACTCTGGACCAGAAGCTGTGTGTCCCTGTCTGGGATGGTAGCTGCAGGCACTGTTCTGGTCCAGATGCTGTGGGTGCAGCCCTCTTGAAGGACCAGAGATTCCCACACTTTTGACAATCTTTCTAGGGATAACTGGTTGATCCTTGGCACAGTATCTGAGCGCTGCTATAATGGCTCTCTGGCTTTTGTAGGTCTGAGGATGCAGCTGTGAGTTCCCAGTGCCCTAGGGGAACTCAATAAATGCGGCTGAGCATAGCGCTCCTGCCTGCATTAGAGCCTAGATTCTTTGTGAGTCTAGGAAGTGTTTTGGTGATGGGTGTCCTAAGCATTAGAGTTGATGGTCCCATCTGCTGGGGATTCCTCCTGCCAGAGACTCTCAGTCTTTGCTTTGGGTTCGCTGTTCTGTCTGGGGTGGCGAGTAGAACCCACAGGCACAGATGCCTGCTTGTGGCTCCGCCTTTCTGGCCGTTCAGAGCCTTGGCTGCTGCCTAAGCTGGGTAATTTTCCCTATTTCTTTTCGGGTTTGGGGTGTCGGCTGAGTGCTCTGAGATCAGACCAGCTGTTTCCCTCCTTGTGGGTTTGCACCTGCCAATGAAATGCAGTCTCTGGTGCTTGGTGCCCTGATACCCACAGTTCTATCTGAGGTGGCGAATCAGGTGCACAGGCAGGCAGGGCTCTGTTCAGGCGCCTGGGTCCTGGCTCTGGGTCCAGGCTGGCTCTCGGGGCACCCGCGGAACCCGAGTCTTTTCCAGGGGATGTCTGGGTAACCTGAGGTCGGTCTCAATCGTTTCCTGCTCCGTGGGTTTATCTCTCGCCTGGGAAATCCAGGCCCAAATGGTGTTGTGGGCCCACAGTTCAGTCTGGGACAGTGACCAGATCACACTGTGGTGTAGCACCTGGCTGGCGACCAAGCGCCTGGCGGAACCAGGATCTCTTCCTCGGTTTAGCCGGGTGAATTAAAGCTGATTGAATCCCCCACCTTTGGGTATCCTCTGACCTGGGAAACACAATCACTTGTGTTTTATGGCCGCGAGTTCTGATTGCTGGTCACTGTGCCACTCCTGCTGTGCTGCTCCTCAGAATGAGAGTCCTCCCAGCCCCGCCATCTTGCCCCGCCTCAATTTCTTTAAGAGTCTTGAAGTTTTTTTTTTTTAATAGGTCTTTCACTTGCTTGGTTAGAGTCATACCAAGGTATTTTATGTAATTTGTGGCTTTGTGAAGGGTGTAGTTTCCCTATTTTCTTTCTTGGCCCTTTATTTGGTATATAGGAGGGCTTCTGATTTTTTGAGTTAATTTTGTATCCAACCACTTTGCTAAAAGTGTTTCTCAGCTCTCAGAGTTCACTGGTAAAATTTTTGGGGTCACTCAGGTATACTATCATATCATCTGCAAATAGTGATACTTTGACTTCTTCCTTTCCAATTTGTATCCCCTTGATCACCTTTAGTTGTCTTATTGCTATAGCTAGGACTTCAAGTACAATGTTGAAGAGATATGGAAAGAGGTGGCAGCCTTGCCTTGTCCCTGATATAAGTGGGATTGATTTAAGTTTCTCTCCATTTAGTTTGATGTTGGCTCTAGGCTTGCTGTATATTGCCTTTTCTATGTTTAGGTATGTGCCTTGTATCCCTGATCTCTCCAAGACTTTAAACATGAATGGGTGTTGGATTCTGGCATCTAAGGAGATGATCATGTGGTTTTTCTCCTTCAGTTTGTTTATATGGTTGATTACATTGATGGATTTCCATATGTTGAACCACCCTTGCATGCCTGGGATGAAGCATACCTGTTCAGAGTGGATGATATCTTTTATATATTCTTTGATTTGGTTTGTGAGTATTTTGTTGTGTATTTTTGCATCAATGTTCATAAGTGAGGTATAGGTCTGAAGTTGTCTTTTTTGTGTCTTTGTGTGGTTTGGGTATCAAGGTGAGTGTGGCTTCATAGAAGAGTTTGGTAATTCTCCTTCTGTTTCTATTTTGTGGAATAGTTTGAAAAGAATTAGCTCTTCTCTGAAGGTCTGGTAGAATTCTGAGTTGAAACCTTCTGGCCCTGGGAGACTTTTGATGAGTGCTTCTATTTCCTTGGTAATATAGGACTATTCAATCTTTCTACCTGATCTTGATTCAGTTGTGGTAAGTGGAATCTAACAAGAAATTTGTTCATTTCTCATAGATATTCAAATTTTGTGGCATATTGGCTTTTGTAGAAAGACCTAATGATTGTTTGGATTTCCTCAGTGTCTGTTGTTATGTCTCCCTTTTCATTTCTGATTTTGCTGATTTGGACAGTTTCTCTCTGCCCTTTAGTTACATTGGCTAAGGGCTTGTTTATCTTGTTGATTTTTTCAACGAACCAGCTCTTGGTTTCATTGATTCTTTGAATTGTTTTGTTTGTTTCTAACTTATTGATTTCCACCCTGAGCTTGAATCTTTCCAGCCACCTAATCCTCTTGGGTGTGTCTGCCTCTTTTCTTTCTAGGGCGTTGGATATATGCTTATGAGTGGTATATCTGGATCTTGTTGAAGCACTATTCCAAATTGTCTGAGAAAACACCAGATTGATGTTCAAAGTTGTTGTACAAGTTTACATTCCCACCAGTAGTGGAGGAGGGTTCCCTTTTCTCCACAGCCTCTCCAGCATGTGTAGTCACTTGAGTTTTTGATCTTATCCATTCTGGTGGGTGCAAGGTGAATTCTCAAGGTTGTTTTCATTTGGATTTCCCTGATGACTAAGTACTTTGAGCATTTCTTTACTAGTTTCTCTGCCATTTGATATTCCTCTATTGAGGATTCTTTGTTTAGCTCTGTACCCCTTTTTTATTGGGTTTGCTCAATTTTTTGCTGTTTAACTACTTGAGTGCTTTATATATTCTGGATATTAGCTTTCTGTCAGATGTACGGTTGGTGAAGATCCTTTCACAGTCTTTGGCTGTTGTTTTGTTCTGATGACAGTGTCCTTTGCTTTATGGAAGATTTCCATTTTCATGAGGTCCAATTCATTGATTGTTGACCTTAAAGCCTGTGCTGTTGGTGTTCTGTTCAGCAAGTTGTCTCCTGTGCCAATGAGTTCAAGGCTTTTCCCCACTTTTTCTTCTAACAGGATTAGTGTTTTTGGTTTCATGCTGAGCACTTTAATCCACTTGGACTTTAATTTTGTGCAGGGTGATAACATTTTCCCAATGGAATACTACTCAGCAATTAAAAACAAGGAAATAATGAAATTTGTAGGCAAATTTTGGGAATTAGAAAAGGTCATCCTAAGTGAGGTATCCCAGAATTGGATATAAGTGGATATTAGACATATAATATAGGATAATCATACTAAAATGTGTTCACTTAAAGAAGCTAAGCAAGAAGGAGCACCCTGGGTAAGATGATCAATCCTCAGTCAGATAGGAAAGCTGTATAGACCTCAGGTCATGGGAAAACAGGGAACATACAGGAGCTTACCACAGAGGACTTCTGAAAGACTCTACCCAGCAGAGTATTAGAGCATATGCTGAGACTCACAGTCAACCTTTGGGCAGAGTACAGGAAATTTTACATAAGAGGGGGGAGAAAGAATGACCTTGAGGGGACAGGAGCTCCACAAGCAGAGCAACAGAACCAAAAAATCTGGGCCCAGAGTTCTTTCTTGTGACCAATACTTCAACCAAGGTCCTTTCATGGAGATAACCTAGAACCTCTGCTCAGATGTAGCCCATGGCAGCTCAGTGTCTAAGTGGGTTCCCTAGTATGGAGAAGAGTGGTTGTCTCTAACATGAACTCAGTTGCTGGTTCTTTGATCACCTCCCCTGAGCAGGGGTGGGGGCAGTATATCCTTGCTAGGCTACAGAGGATGACAATGCAGATAGTCCTGATAAGACCTGATAGATTAGAGTCAGATGGAAGGGGAGGAGGACCTCAGTTATCAGTGAACTGGGGAAAGGGCATAGGATGAGAAGAGGGAGGCAGGGCGGGATTGGGAGGGGATGAAGGAGGGAGTTACAGCTGGGATACAATTTGAATTAATTGTAATAAGTAAATAAGTGAAAAAATAGAGAAAAAGAAATTAAAAAAGAAAAAACTAAATAAAAAAATAAAAGCCAAAATTTACGGCACATTTAAAGTAGCAAGGGTTGGTGGCTTGAAATGTACGTTGCAATAAAGCAGTTAAAATCCAGACACATTACACTTACCAAATGTCACTTAGACTTAAGGTTGATCTGTCCTCTGAGAACCAGACGAAAGGATGAGGACACTGGTCATCACAGTCACCCACTTGAAACTTACAAACTCTCATGGGGTGATCAGGCTGGCACAGGTTGGGGATGATTTTGTCTCAGTTCCCCAAGCATCTGACATACAGTGTGAGCATTTGTGCCATATTCCCATGTTGAACAGTAATAACTGGCCTCATCCTCAGGCTGAAGGTCAGTCATAGTCAGGGAATACGTATTGCCAAAAGGTCGGGAATAGCCAATTGTCACAAATTTGGGGACATCCCCCGGTATTTCTTTGTGCCAGGATGCATCATATGCTCCAATATTTCCACCACTTCCAGTACAGACAAGAGTGACTTCTTGTCCAACAGAAGCAGACATGGTGGCTTCCTGACTCAGCCTTGACTGTGCTTTGGAGCCTGGAAAAGAGGAGTTGGAAACACAGTGAGGTAAGCATATTCTCAAAATAGTAAAAAGCTATGTTTCTAGTAACTCCTTAATCCATGCTGCTTTTTATAGCCAGTCTCCTGGGCAGAGTGTAAGTAACATGAGAATGAGGAGCATCCCGGCCATGGTGGGGTTTGCAGAGTACTGGTTCCTGATGATCTAAAGCTACAGCAAACACTATCCAATGTCTCTGTACCTGTGTGCCCTAAATAGGAATGAAGGACCTCACATGCAAATTATGCCCTCTTCTAGATGGTCACACCTTGTCTTTTTGAATCTTATTTTGGGTGAGGTAGGCAGAGCCTCCTGAGTTCACAGTTTTGTTCTGCACCCTGAACATTAGCTTTTCCCAGAGGAGTAAGTAAACTGCTGATTTCTAAAGGGACATGTATGCAGCTCCCCCTACTGGCTCAGGATAGGTCACCCAGGACTGTGTAACCACAGGGAACTCTGGAGAGAAGCAGGGACCCTGCCCTCTTCACAGCACAGAGGCCACCACCTACAAAGGATGTAGAGACATCTACCAGGTGAAGCCCTGATGTGCTGCCATTAGAAGTTTAACAAGGTGGCCGTTGTGAATTTGCTGGTCAGAATGGCAAAGGGCAGAGCACAGTGGCAGAGGAACTGGAAGAGTTTAAAAAGCCTAGCAGTTGTGGCTTTTTTCTGTCTCTGCCACCATGACAAGCAGGTGGTTATCTTCTAAGCCATCTCTATCTTCCTTCTGCATTAACCGTAAAACGGATACCCAATCACAGTAAAGGACAGAGGGTGGCGTGTCTAATGGGATATTCAGCCTTCCCTGAGCAAAGCCTGGTACCTTAAACCTGACATGGCAACAAAGGATTGATTACATGAGAGAACTGGGAACACATAAACAAATGAAATTGTGACGCTTGTGCACAGAAGTACCAAGTTGAAGTGACAGAAAGGACCCAGGCACATTGCACTTTGTGCTGTATGTGAACAACTCAGCTAAATCAAACTGAGTAGGAGAAATACTTAATATTTTACATCTCCCTCTAATTCAGTCTACACTACCAACTCCAAACATGAGACCTTGCCAGACCACCATTTCTTCTTCAACAGAGTTCCCTGATCTTCTGCTAAGTGAACTAAATTTAACTTAAGATTCACCACTTCAAGAAACAAGTCACTGACTTCAACTCTATCCACAATGTTATACAATCCCTTTCTTTCCTTTTTTTTTTTTTTACATTTTTCTTTCTTTTTTATTATTATCATTTATTACAGTTTATTCAATTTGTTTCCTGGCTGTGGCTCTTTAAATTCAGAGCACGAAAGCCTTGAAATGGCAGCTGTCTCCAGGACTTCCCCTGGGGAGAAAAGAGGCCCTGGGCTCAGTTAGCCCAGTCACGTACCTGTGGAGAGCTGCAGCAATTCCCTGAGAAGCAGTGGCCATTTGAAGATCCTACCCAACAAGCTGAAGAGGGCTCCTTCAGGAAATAGCAGCTTCCCTTCCCTGGGGATTTCCTGCACCATCCCTACCTGCAGGACTCCAGAAGGCACTAGAAACTACCAGTCAAAGCCTGAGATAGCCAGATACTAAACTCCAGCATAAAAGCACAATCAACAAAAGCCAAAAAAATATGGCATCTCCAGAACCCACTTATCCAAGGGAAAACAGCCATGGATAGCCTAAAACAAGTGAAACTTAAGAAAGTGACCTTAAATCTATGCTTATAAAATTGATAATGGAGGAAATAAGTAAAATTTGTAAAGAAATACAGGAAGATAGAGTAAAAAAAAATTGTGGCCATCTCTGAAGAAATACAAGAAGATACAGTCAAACAGATTGTGATCTTTAGAGAGGAAATAAATCACTGAAAGAAATCAAGGGAAATTCAAACAAACAGGTGAAGAAACTGAATGAAAGGCAGGGAAAGATAAACAAATAGGTGAAGGAAATCAACAAAATAGTTCAAGATCTGAAGATGGAAATGGAAACATTAAAAAAACCACACAAATTGAAGAAATCTTGGAGAGGGAGAACTTAAGGAAGAAAACAGTTTCTACATTGGTAAGCATCTGCAGCAGATTACAAGAGATGGAAGAAGAATCTCAGGTGTTGAAATACAATGCAAGAAATCAATGCATCAGTCAAAGAAAATGTTAAATCTAAAAAATTCCTGACCCACTTTGGGGGTGATCCAAGATGGAGCCAGGAGGACACTGTTTCTGACCAGCAGCACAGCAGGATCTGCACAGTGACCAGCAGACAGAACTCTCGGTCCTAAAACACAAGTGATTGTGTTTCCCAGGTGAGAAGATACCCCATTGTGTGGGATTCAATCATCTTCAACTCACCCATCTAAACCGTGAAAGAGGTCCTGGTTCTACCAGGCACTTGGTTGACAGCCCAGAGCCACATGCCGGCATGCTCTGATCACTGTCCCAGACTGAACCATGGGCCCCACAAAACCAGAGATGGGATTTCGAGTGGAGAGAAAACCTCACGGTGCAGGAAATGATCAGGACCAACCTTAGGTCACCCAAACAATCCCTGGAAAAGACCTGGGGTTCCATGGGTACCCAGCAGCCAGCCCAGAGCAGTGCAGTCAGGTGTCAGCACAGAGTCCTTCCTGCAGACCTGACTCAGTGCTTCAGATAGAGCTGTCCAGGGCACCAGAGACTGAGATTCTCTGTCAGGTGAAAACCCACAAGGAGGGGAACAGCAGGTCTGACCTCAGAGCACTCAGCCGACACCCCCAACCCCAAAAAATTCTCAGGAAAAATTACCCAGTTTCCGGCAGACGCTCAGATGCCCAATCGCCAGCAAGGTAAAGCCACATGCCTGTGCCTGCATGTTCTACTTGCCATCCCAGACAGAACTGCTGTCTCCAAAACACAGTCTGGGTGTCCCTGTCAGTAGTAAACCCCATAGTGCATGAGGGGGATCATCAGGTCCAACGCTCAGGACACCCAGCTCCAGAAGACTTTCTGGACTCATGCAGGCTTTAGGCTCTAGCCTTTTACTGCAGGAAGGAGTGCTGTGCTTACCTGCCATTGAATACCACTAGGGCACACAGCTGCATCCTAAGACCTACAAACAAAAGCCTGAGAGCCATTAGCCATTAGATCAGCTCTCAGATACTGCTCCAAGGTGTGACCAGTAATCTCTAGCTAAACTGACAAAACTGTTGGACTTCCTGGTTCTTCAAAAGCCAGAAGGGCCTAGACAGTTATCATGCAGACCTTAAGAGAACACAGATGTTAGCCCAACTCCTATACCCAGCAGACTTCTGGGTGGTACTATACTCTCAGACTTCATATGTGGAGAAAACAAGATATTCAATGACAAAAACAAATTTCAACAATACATACACACAAATACAGCATTACAGAAGATATTAGAAAGAAAATACAACCCAAAAAAAGTAACTACATTCAAGAAAACAAAGGAGAGAAAGATCAACCCGATGGAGGCGGGGCAAGATGGCAGCGCCGGGAGGACTCTCATTCTGAGCAGCAGCAGCAGGATCAGCACAGTGACCAGCAATCAGAACTCGTGGCGATAAAACACAGGCGATTCTGTTTCCCAGGTGAGAGGATACCCCATGGTGGGGGATTCAATCAGCTTTTAACTCATCCGGCTAAACTACAGAAGAGATCCCGGTTCCGCCAGCCGCTTGGCTGCTGGCCGCCAGCCCCAGCCCCAGCCCAGAGCCACAAGCCAGTGTCTCTGGTCACGGTCCCAGACTGGACCATGTGCACCACACTATCAGAGACTGGAACTTTCAGTCGAGAGATAACGCCACGGTACAGGAAATGATTGGGACCGACCTTAGGTCACCCAGACATCCCCTGGGAAATTCTCGGGTTCCACGGGCGCCCCATGAGCCAGCCCGGAGCCAGAGCCAGGGACCCAGGCTTCAGCACAGAGCCCTGCCTGCCTGCGCGCCTGATTGGCTGCCTGAGATAGAACTGTGGGTACCAGGGCACCAGCGAATGAATTTCACTGTCCGGTGCAAACACACAGGGAGGGAAACGGCTGGTCTGATCTCAGAGCACTCAGCCGACACCCCCACCCCGAAAAGGTCTTGGGAAAATTACCCAGTTTAGGGAGATACCCAGGCTCCCAAAGGCCGGAAAGGCGGAGACTGAGCCGCCATCACTCAGCTGTGCTCCAGACACAGGCAGTTTCTGCAGCCAGCCAGCTGGCAGAGACTGAGCAGTGCGCACCAGGGCAAAAAAAAAAAAAAAAAAAAAAAAGAGACTGTGTGTCCCTGTCTCCAGAGAATCCACAGGGAAGGAAGGAAACTGTACTGACTTAAATCACCCAGTCCTTCCCTGGAAAAAGTCTAGCAAAGACCGGCGGTGCCGTGCCGCCATCACTCAGCTGTGCTCCAGACACAGGCCCAAACAGTTCCTGCGCGCCAGATGTCCAACTGGGTCACAGCAGCTGATCATTAAATTTACAGCAAGAAACCCAGAAACAGGGCAGCTGTCCTCAGGACTTCCCTGGGTGAGAGGAGAACCCTCTCAACTAACAAAGACCACAGTTACCACTCAGGTCTCTATCCCTGAGGTGAGCAGCAGAAACTCCTGAAAAAACGCCAGCCATCCAGAGACTATACACAAAAAGCTGAGAAGACATTCTTCAGGAAAAACCAGCTTTCTGCAAAGAGGATTCTTTCCACCACAGGATCCCCAGGAACCACCAGAAAATAACCCCAAACACCTAAGATAGCACAATGGGTAGAGGCCAGCATAAAAGCTCAAGCAACAAAAGACAGAGCAATATGGCATCTCCAGAACCCAGTTACCCAGGGGCAAGTAGCCCTGGACACCCCAGCATAACTGAAATCCAAGAAGATGACCTAACAACTATGCTCATGAATATGATAGCAGAGGAAACAAATAAGATACGTAAAGACAGAGAGGAAGATAAACTCAAACAGAATATTGCCATCTGTAAAGAAATAGAGGAAGCTGCAGCCAAACAGTTTATGGCCTTTAGAAAGGAAATGCTTAAAGCACTGAATGAAATAAAAGAAACAGAGTTGAAGGAACTAAAAGAAAAACAGGAAAGTACAATCAGACAGGTGAAGGAAGTAAACAAAACAACTCAAGAACTGAAGATAGAATTGGAAAAATTAAAGAAAACACTAATGGAGGAAATAATGGAGAGGAAGAATCTAGGGAAGAAAACAGGAACTACAGAGGTAAGCATAACCAACAGACTACAAGAGATGGAAGAAAGAATCTCAGGTGTAGGAGATACAATGGAAGAAATCGATGTATCTGTCAAAGAAAATGTTAAATCCAAAAAATTCCTGACACAGACCGTCCAAGAAATCCAAGACAATATGAAAAGACAAAACCTAAGAATAATAGGTATAGAGGAAAAAGAAGACTCCCTTCTCCAAGGCCCAGAAAATATTTTCAACAAAATCATTGAAGAAAATTTCCCCAAGTTAAAGGAGAGGCCAATAAGAATACATGAGGTCTACAGAACACCCAACAAATTTGACCAGAAAAGAAAATCCTCCTGCCACATAATAATCAAAACAGTAAGTATACAGAACAAAGAAAAAATACTAAAAGCTGCAAGGGAAAAAGGTCAAGTAACATATAATGGCAAACCCATTAGAATCACACCTGATGTTTCAACAGAGATTATGAAAGCCAGAAGGGCCTGGACGGATATCATGCAGACCCTAAGAGAACACAGATGTCAGCCCAGGCTACTATACCCTGCAAAACTCTCAGTCCTCATAGATGGAGAAAACAAGATATTCAATGACAAAAACAAATTTCAACAATACCTACACACAAATCCAGCATTCTAGAAGACACTGGAAGGGAAAATAGAACCCAAGAAAATTAGCTTCTGTCAAGAAAACACAGGAAATAATTAACCTTACTACAGCAAAACAAAAAGCAACCAAGCACACAACCTTATGAACACAGCCAACATCAAAATCAAAGGATCTAACAACCACCGGTCATTAATCTCTCTCAATATCAATGGACTCAACTCTCCAGTAAAAAGATACAGATTAACAGAATGGATATGTAAACAAAACCCAGCAATCTGTTGCATACAAGAAACACACCTAAGACACAAAGATAGACATTACCTGAGGGTAAAAGGTTGGAAGACGACTTTCCAAGCAAATGGACCCAAGAAACAAGCAGGAGTAGCCATTCTAATCTCTGATAAAATAGACTTTCAACCAAAATTAATAAAAAGAGATGGGGAAGGGCACTTCATACTCATCAAGGGAAAATTCCACCAGGAAGACATCACAATCCTGAACATCTATGCCCCAAATACAAGAGCACCCACATTTGTTAAAGAAACATTGATAAAATTTAAACCACATATAGATCCCACACATTAATAGTGGGAGACTTCAACACCCCACTCTCAACAAAGGACAGGTCAACAAAACAGAAATTAAACAAAGAAACAATATCTCTGACAGAGGTCATGAATCAAATGGAACTCAGACATTTACAGAACTTTACACCCAAACACAAAAGAATTTACCTTCTTCTCAGCACCTCATGAAACCTTCTCCAAAATAGACCATATAGTTGGTCACAAAGCAAGCCTCAACAGATACAAGAAGATTGAAATAATCCCTTGTATTTTGTCTGATCACCATGGAATAAAGCTGGACCTCAACAATAACAGAAAAAGCAAAAAGCCTACACACACATGGAAATTGAACAACTTGTTCCTAAATGACAGCTGGGTCAGGGAAGAAATAAAGAAAGAAATTAAAGTCTTCCTAAAACTCAATGAAAATGAAGACACAACATACCCAAACTTGTGGGACACAATGAAAGCAGTGCTAAGAGGAAAGTTCATAGCACTAAGTGCCTTCAAGAAGAAATTCGAGACAGCTCATTCAAGCAACTTAATGGCTCACTTAAAAGCCCTAGAAAAAGAAGAAGCAGACACACCAAGAAGGAGTAGAAGGCTGGAAATAATCAAACTCAGGGCTGAAATCAATCAATTGGAAACAAATAAGACAATTCAAAGAATCAACGAAACCAAGAGCTGGTTCTTTGAGAAGATTAACAAGATCGACAAATCCTTAGCCAAGCTAACTAAAAGGCAGAGAGATACCACCCAAATCAACAAAATCAGAAATGAAAAGGGGGACATAACTACAGACAATGGACAATTTTCTTGATCGATTTGACTTACCAAAGCTGAATCAGGACCAGGTAAATCAACTAAATAGTCCTATATTCCCCAAAGAAATAGAAGCGGTCATCAAAAGTCTCCCATCCAAAAAAAGCCCAGGACCAGATGGCTGCAGCACAGAATTATACCAGACATTCAAAGAAGAGCTAACACCTATTCTCTTCAAACTATTCCACAAAATAGAAAGAGAAGGAACATTACCAAACTCATTCTATGAAGCCACAGTCACCTTGGTACCTAAACCTCACAAAGACTCAACAAAGAAACAGAATTTCAGGCCAATCTCCCTTATGTACATTGATGCAAAAATACTTAACAAAATACTCGCAAACCGAATCCAAGAACACATCAAAGATATTATCCACTACGACCAAGTAGGCTTCATCCCAGGTATGCAGGGGTGGTTCAATATACGGAAATCCATCAATGTGATCCACCATATTAACAAACTGAAAGAAAAAATCACATGATAATCTCCCTAGATTCTGACAATGCATTTGACAAAATCCAACATCCATTCATGTTTAAAGTATTGGAGAGATCAGGGATACAAGGCACATATCTAAACATAGTAAAGGTGATATACAACAAGCCTATAGCTAACATCAAACTAAACGGAGAGAAACTTAAAGCAATCCCACTAAAATCAGGGACAAGACAAGGCTGCCCACTCTCTCCATATCTCTTCAACATAGTGCTGGAAGTCCTTGCTAGAGCAATAAGACAGTTGAAGGAGATCAAGGGGATATAGATAGGAAAGGAAGAAGTCAAATTATCACTATTTGCAGATGATATGATAGTATACAGGAGTGACCCCAAAAACTCTACCAGGGAACTCCTACAGCTGATAAACACCTTCAGCAAAGTGGCCGGATACAAAATTAACTCAAAAAAATCAGTAGCACTCCTGTATACAAAAGACAAAAGGGCT
>NW_026588321.1:0-4387 GCF_907164565.1 Psammomys obesus | reverse complement strand
TGGAGAGATCAGGGATACAAGGCACATATCTAAACATAGTAAAGGTGATACACAGCAAGCCTATAGCCAACATCAAACTGAACGGAGAGAAACTTAGAGCAATCCCACTGAAATCAGGGACAAGACAAGGCTGCCCACTCTCTCCATATCTCTTCAACATAGTGCTGGAAGTCCTTGCTAGAGCAATAAGACAGTTGAAGGAGATCAAGGGGATACAGATGGGAAAGGAAGAAGTCAAATTATCACTATTTGCAGATGATATGATAGTACATATGAGTGACCCCAAAAACTCTACCAGGGAACTCCTACAGCTGATAAACACCTTCAGCAAAGTGGCCGGATACAAAATTAACTCAAAAAAATCAGTAGCCGTCCTGTATACAAAAGACAAAAGGGCTGAGAAAGAAATTAGAGAAACAACACCATTCACAATAGCCACAAATGACATAAAGTACCTTGGTGTAACCCTATTCAAGCAAGTCAAAGACTTGTATGAAAAAAATTTCAAGTCTCTGAAGAAAGAATTAGAGGAAGATATGAGAAGATGGAAAGATCTCCCATGCTCATGGCTTGGCAGGATTAACATCGTAAAAATGGCCATCTTACCAAAAGCAATCTACAGATTTAATGCAATTCCCATCAAATTGCCAACACAATTCTTTACAGACCTGGAAAGAAAAATTCTCAACTTCGTATGGAATAACAAGAAACCCAGAATTGCTAAAACAATCCTCTACAATAAAAGATCTTCTGGAGGTATCTCCATCCCTGATCTTAAGTTGTACTATAGAGCAACAGTTTTAAAAACTGCATGGTACTGGCATAGACACAGAATGGTAGATCAATGGAACCAAACAGAGGACCCAGAAATAAACCCACACACTTACGGACACCTGATCTTTGACAAAGATGCCAAAACCATACAATGGAAAAAAGATAGCATCTTCAACAAATAGTGCTGGTCCAACTGGATGTCTACATGTAGAAAATGAAAATAGATCCATCTCCCTGCACAAAACTAAAGTCCAAGTGGATCAAAGACCTCAACATAAAACCAGACATATTAAATCGGCTAAAAAAAAAAGTGGGGAATACCCTAGAACTCATTGGTACAGGAGAAAACTTCCTGAACAGAACACCAACAGCACAGGCTCTAAGAGCAACAATGAATAAATGGGGCCTCATGAAACTGAAAAGCTTCTGTAAAGCAAAGGACACCGTCATCAAAACAAAGCGACTGCCTACAGATTGGGAAAGAATCATCACCAACCCTTTATCTGACAGAGGACTCATATCCAATATGTATAAAGAACTAAACAAGCTGAAAAGCAATAAACCAAGTAATCCACTTGAAAAATGGGGAACAGAGCTAAAGAGAGAATTCTCTGTAGAGGAATATCGAATGGCAGAGAAGCACTTAAAGAAATGCTCAACCTCATTAGCCATTAGGGAAATGCAAATCAAAACAACCCTGAGATTTCACCTTACACCCCATCAGAATGGCCAAGATGAAAAACTCAAGGGACAACACATGCTGGAGGGTTGTGGAGAAAGGGGAACCCTTCTCCACTGCTGGTGGGAATGTAAACTGGTACAACCACTCTGGAAATCAATCTGGCGCTTTCTCAGACAACTAGGAATAGCGCTTCCTCAAGATCCAGCCATACCACTCCTAGGCATATACCCAAAAGAGGCTCAAGTACACAAAAAGGACATTTGCTCAACCATGTTTGTAGCAGCTTTATTTGTAATAGCCAGAAGCTGGAAACAACCCAGATGCCCCTCAACTGAAGAATGGATGCAGAAACTGTGGTACATCTATACAATGGAGTATTACTCAGCAATGAAAAATAAGGAAATCTTGAAATTTGCAGGTAAATGGTGGGACCTGGAAAGGATCATCCTGAGTGAGTTGTCCCAAAAGCAAAAAGACACGCATGGTATATACTCACTCATATAAACATACAATATAGAATAAACCCACTAAAATCTGTACATCTAAACAAACTAAGCAAAAGAGAGGACCCTAACTAAAATGTTCAATCCCCATCCTGAAAGGCAAAGAGGATGGACATCAGAAGAAAAAGAAAATAGGAAAGAACCTCGGAACCTGCTACAGAGGGCCTCTGAAAGCCAGAAGAAAACAGGAAACAACCTTGCAACCTGCCACAGAGGGCCTCTGAAAGCTTCTGCAGTATAGACTGTCAAAGCAGATGCTGAGCCTGATGGCCAACTGATGGGCAGAGTGAATGGAATTTTATGTAAGAAGTGGTAAATAGTAAGAGCTGGAGGGGACGGGAACTCCACAAGGAGAGCAACAGAACAAGATAATTTGAACACAGGGAACTTCCCAGAAAATCATACTCCAACCAAGGACTATTCGTGGAGATGACCTGGAATCCCTGCACAGGTGTAGCCCATGGCAGTTCAGTGTCCAAGTGGGTTACATAGTAATGGGAAGAGGGACTGCCTCTGACATAATCTGATTGGCCTGCTCGTTGATCACTTCCCCCTGAGGGGGGAGCAGCCTTACCAGGCCACAGTAGAGGACAATGCAGCCACTTTTGATGAGAACTGATAGACTAAGATCAGAAAGAAGAGGAGAACCTCCCCTATCAATGGACTTGGGGAGTGGCATGCATGCAGAAAGGGGAGGGAGGGTGGGATCAGGAGGGGAGGAGGGAGGGACTTATGGGGGGATCCAAAATGAATAAAGTGTATTTAATAAAAAATTAAAAAAAAGAAATGCTCCACATCCTTAGTCATTCACAAAATGCCATCAAAATGATCCTGAGATTTCACCTTACATCCATCAGAATGGCTAAAATCAAAACCTCAAGTAACAACACATGCTGGAGAGGATGTGGAAAAGGGGAACCCTCCTCCATTGCTGATGGGGATGTAAACTTGTACAACCACTTTGGAAATCAATCTGGTGCTTTCTTAGACATTTGGGAATAGTGCTACCTCAAGATCCAGCTATACCACTCCTATGCATATATCCAAAATATGCTCAACAATCAAGCACATTTGCTCAACCATGTCCGTAGCAGCTTTATTCGTAATAGCCAGAATCTGGAAACAACACGGATGTCCTTCAATCGAAGAATGGATTCAGAAATTGTGGTACATTTACACAAAGGAATACTACTCAGCAATTAAATACAAGGAAATCATAAAATTTGCAGGCAAATGGTGGGATCTAGAAAAGTTCATCCTGAGTGAAGTATCTCAAAAGCAGAAAGACACACATGGTATATACTCACTAATAAGTGGGTATTAGACATATAATATAGGATAATCATACTAAAATCTGTACACCTAAAGAAGCTAAGCAAGAAGGAAGGTCCCAGTTAAGAGGCTCAATCTTCATTCAGAAAGGCAAACAGGATAGACATCGGAAGCGGAAGAAAACAGGGAACAGGACAAGAGCCTACCACAGAAGGCCTCTGAAAGACTTTGCCCAGCAGGGTATCAAGGCAGATGATGAGACTCATAGCCAAACTTTGAGCAGAGTGCAGGGAATTTTATGAAAGGAAGGGGGAGATAGAAAGACCTGGAGGGTACAGGAGCTCCACAAGGAGAGCTCCAAAAAGTCTGGGCCCAGGGATCTTTTCTGAGACTGAAACTCCAACCAAGGACCATGCATGCAGCTAACATAGAACAGATCTATCCCATGTCAGCTGAGTCTCCAAGTTGGTTCCCATGAACTCAGTGGCTGGCTCTTTGATCACCTCTCCCTAAGTGGGGAGCAGTCTTACCAGGCCACAGAGGAAGACAATGCAGCCAGTCAGGAGGACCTCCCCTATCAGTGGACTAGGAGGGGGGCATGAGAGGAGATGAGGGAGGGAGGGTGGTATTGGGAGGGCAGGAGAGATAGGGTTACAATTGGGATACAAAGTGAATAAATTGTAAAAATTAAAAAATAAATTAAAAAAAGAAAAAAGTTAAATTGTGTCAATTGCAGGAAAACGTATGTAAAGGGAGATTGTCAGGTTTAGGGAATTAAGTCATTCTCAGAAAATTATCACAGAATTTCTCTCAGTTGTGGATCCTAGATGTTTATAGGTATGTAAAATCATATGCAGATGATGTATAAGTAGATGCAACATTGTATAGGGGGATGATGGGGAGGATAAAGGGCCAAGGATGCAGCCATGAAGAGAATACACTCAAAATGCATTGTATAGTATGAAAATATCCTTATGTAACAAAGTATCATATTGAACAAGCACACATCACTTAAAAAAAAGGAAGAAAAAGAGAAAAAAACTCAAGGTAGGAAGTGAGAAGACATCTCAAAATGTTGGCTGTAGTTCATGGTGAATAATAGCACAGAACTGATTTCTTCTACATCCTGACATGACTTCTTGGAAGACTACCTTAA
>NW_026588320.1:0-13362 GCF_907164565.1 Psammomys obesus | reverse complement strand
CAGAGAGGCAGAGAAAGCACCCATCTGACCTTCCTACTTACCTCACCTCCAAGAGTAAAAAGCCCCAAAAGCTCACCAGTTCAGATGACAGCTCAGGGGAGATAGGCCAAAGGAACCCAAGTTAAAAGGCTTTCTAGCTCAAAGCTCAAAATGCCCCAAATCTACCAAGCTAAAACTCCTTCCACTTTTACACTCTGTCTTAAATACATTTCAGCTGAAACTTCCACTTACTCTTTAATCACTGTCAGCTGGTTTATTGTGTTGCCTCTTGACCTAGGGTTAATATTATTTAATCCTGTGCACAAAGAGCTTTTGAATTAAAGGTATGTTCTAGGGCTGATGGAACCATACCATAATCACCTGTTTACAATAAAAGAAATTCTTGGAATTAAGGTTTGTTTTAGGGTTCAACCACACCAAACAAAGCACAGGGTTTTACAGTTCACAATCTAAGGGATCACACTGGGATCAAATATCCTGCAACACCCTCATCTTGGAAATGTTTTAAAATACAATCTTCCACTCTCCCAGGGCACCTGTTCATCTTTCAAGATATAGGTCATTGATGTTGCACATTCCATTACATGATCAGTGTCCAGTACAATCATCTCTACCTCATAGTTGGAAGTCCTTCAGCCAAACTTCAGTCAAAGCCTAAGAGTAAAAACCATTAATGAAACAAATGGCCATGAATTTGAAAGTAAGGAGTAGTTAATGGGAGCTTAATGAAAATGAAAAACAAAACAAAAATAATGTGGCTGTTCCTAGGTATGTTGTAGTAGAAAGTTTATTATAGGTAGAAAAGAGAACATAGTCAGACACAGGGAAATCTGGAACAGTCTCAAGTTGACATGACCCTGAGCCATGTGAGAAGAGAGGAGAGTGGGAAGTGGAGAGCCAGAACAAAGGGCCAGAAAGATAAATGATAAATAAAAAATACCAGGTAACCAAAACGGTTAGAATACATAAGGATGGACAGCTGGGAGGAGGGCAGCTAAACTCCGGGGCTAGAGAACTGTGTTTGACACGCATACCTTGTAACAGGTAAGGGCTGAGGGATGCTGGGAGAACCTGACAGCCACTTGTGCTTTGATTATTAAGTAGCCACCTTAACGATTCATCCCAGCATTTGAGAAGTAAGAGTAGAGAGGAATGGGAAGGTTAAAACAATTTCATTATAATCTCAAAAAATATTTTTAAAAGTTGAAATTGGCTTTATGGTCCTGAAGAGCTTAAGATAGCCTGAATATAACTCCATTTTGAAATAAAGATCTTGACTGGGAACTGAATTCAGGCACCAGGAAATATCACAGAATGTACACCTGGCAGAAAACAAAGTTAACTCTCCTAGCAACAGACTCCAGGAAATATAACAGAATAAATGCTTCATAGAAAATAGAGACAAACTCCCTGGCAATAATCACTGGGAATCGGTTGAGAATCAGGTGGGAAAATTCTCCCCAATGTTTCAGATATGGTTTAGAAAAATAGCCATTGTGATTATATGCCTTAGCCATTGTGATTATGTGCCTCAGAAAAGGTCACCCCGCCCTGCTAAACTTTACCCAATTCTGTAACACCAAGGCTTGTGCCCCCCTGCTTGCTGCCATGGAAACTCCTGGCTCACAGACTTTCTTTTTAAAAGTCCTGTTCACTCAGAGATCGGGGTTCCCACTTCTCTACTGCTGCGCTAGTGAGACTTGAGTCCCGAGTTCGATCGCTCTCGTAATAAAGCTCTCTTGCAATTGCATCGAGTCATCTCCTGGTGGTCTCTGAGGGTCCCATGAATCTGGCATAACATTTGGGGGCTCGTCTGTCCGGGATGCCTCAAGACCTCTAGGACTCATGGCCCGGAGAGCTTAATCCCGTGGGTAAATGTGTTCTATGTTGTCCATCTGCTTTAAATGTTTGTTTGCCTTTATTCTTTGTTTCTTATCCTGAAAAGCCTCGAGGTGCTTACGGGAGCAGCCAGATTAGGTATGACAGACATGTCAGGGCCTAGGCTGTGGGGGCTTCAAAAGACGTTTTGTTGCCCTGGAGTTTCTGCCACCTCGGGACCCCTGGGATAGGGGGACTGGAGTGAGGATCTGTTTCTGCCTCCAGAGTGAGGATCGGTTTCCTGGAACTTCTGTGGCAGAGAAGCCCAGGTTTTGTCAGTTTCTGCCTCCTCGGAACCCCTGCGATAGGGGGACTGGAGTGAGGATCTGTCTTTACCTCCTCAGAACTCCTGGGATAGGGGAACCGGAGTGAGGATCGGTTTTCTGGAACTTCTGTGGCAGAGAAGTCCAAGTTTTCAGTGTTACTTGGTTTCTGTGTGTGATTAATTGTTCCCCCCCCCTTTGGTGTTGTGCCCGGAGTTACTGTTTAATTTTTGTGATTAATTGTTTGTGGTTTTGCGTCTACTTGAGAGTGCTTAATTTTACTTTTGTTTAAAACTGTAGCTGTTTTCGTTTTTATGATTTCAGTTTTGTCCCGTGATGTTAGCCTGGGTATAGGCTGTAAGTTGTTGCGTTTGGTTTCGTTTTTTTTTTTTTTTTTTTTTTTTTCTGAGACAACCAGTTCTTTTTTGTGTATGAGTGATTTACTATTTGTTGAAATTGTTTTCCTTACTTCTTTTGCGTTCTCCTGAATTCTCTTGACGAATAGACTGACTGACGATATGGGAAGAAATACCTCCAAACCTCTTGACTTGGTTCTGACTCATTTTGTAAAAGTTAAAACTAGAGCTCACGGTATTTCAGTTGATGTGAGAAAAGAAAAAAAAAATGACTTTTTTTTTGCAGCTTAGAATGGCTTACCTAAAATGTGAGCTAGTTGCCAGAAGGAACTTTCCACCTTCCCACTGGCCTTGCGATGGGAAATAGAGTCTTTCAGAAAGCATGTGGGCACCCAGACCAAGTGCCACATATTGTAGTTTGAAAGGATCTAGTTATTCATCTGCCTCCATAGATTAAGCCTTTTCTGACCCCCACTAACTGTCCTCCTTCCACAGGTTCTCCAAAACCAGAGGCCACTTCCCTGGCTCCATAGAACCCCCCCTTAATCTGTTTTACAGCATGGGACTCCCATGGAAATAATTTTTTAACCTCCTCCTCCTCCTCCCACTCCTCAACCAACTCCTGCTCCTTTATCCAGGTTGGAACCATCATCTGGCCCAGCGCCAAGAACCCAAAGCCTCCATGCAGTTTCTCCCTCTGTGGAACCAGAGGCAGATTCTACAGTCCTTCCCTTATGGGACAAGGGGCCCTCCAGATTCTAATGGCAATCAATCTCATCATTACTGGACTTTTGCCACATCACAGGTTTAACTGGAGAACTTAGAATGCCAAGTTCTCTGCTTTTTACCCACCAGCCCACCCGGGAGGATTGCCAGCAGCTTTCACAGGTCTTGTTTACCAAGAGGAGCGGGGATGTATTATTTCAGAGGTTCACAAAAATGTCCCAGACACTACAGGAGTTCCAACTACAAATCCCATATTGATGATTACTTTCCCTATAAGAGGCCCAATTGGGATTACAACACAACTACAGGTAGGGAACATCTCCTAGTCTACTATCAGGCTCTGTTGGCAGGTCTCAAGGCGATCACAAGACAGCCCACTAATTTGGCCAAAATGTACAGAAACAGGAAAGAATAGGCTAGCATTTGTGTCCAAGGTAAGTCAGAATGTAGCTAAGTTTATTGGGGCAGATTGGAGATTGCATTGTGCATATAGGCCCCAAAGTTCAGGACAGGTAGAAAGGATGAACAGAACATTAAAAGAGACCTTAACAAAATTGACCTTGGATACTGGCACTGACTAAGTGATGCTCTTCTCCATTTCCCTTTATATGGTTAGGAATTCCCCTTACCAGCTAGGTTTAATTCCCTTTGAGATTATATATGGGATGCCAGCCCCTATAGTACCCAACCTTAAGATTGATGCTACTGCTGAAATTGATTAAAACAGGTTTTGAGAAATGGTTAAGGCTTCTGTGCAAGCAGGCAGCTCTCAAAGGGGCAACAGCAGCTTCTCAGATAAAAAAAAAGGCTGTAAGCCTCTATGGTCATAAAAATTGGATTTAACAGGTAGCAAGATGTTCCTCCCTTGAAATTACAGCTAAAGGGAATAAAAATAAGTTTTGTAATTTTGTTTGTTTGTTTTGAATATATAAGTTAACTATGTTCTATATATCTTGATATATGTTATTGATTATTAAATATATTAATAATCAATACTGCACATAATTTCTGTCATGTTTTAAAAACCAGGATTATAAAAATAATAAGGTTTAAAACTATGTTTATATAAAATATTAAAAGTGCACCTTCATGTGTTTATATATAGGAACTTCTTTTGCTGGCAGCCAACATCAAAATAATACATTTAATATTGATTTTAAAAGGACTGAATTGTTTGCATTGATAAAATTTGGTTTTGCCTTTTAAAATTATGGTTATACTTTGTGACTTCATTCCTAAAAAGGGTACCTTATTTTGATATTTCAAAAAACAGGTTTAAAAAAAACTATGTTTAAGGCAATAAAGCATTTTAAAGTTTATCAGGTATTTTAGACAATGACTTTAGGCATTCTAACAGAGAACTTAGAACAGTTTCTCAATCCTTTGGGGGAGAACAAAAGACTTTGATATTTGTTTTGTTAATTTTATCAAATAAAACCAAGTTATACTATTTGAGCCAATTATGAAAATTGCAGTTTTGATAAAATAATAAAAATGATTCTGATAAAAACTTTTATATGGTTTAAAAATTTAAAAAATGTCTGGTTAAATCAAAAGAATAGAGCTGGGGAAAGCCTAACCTGAAGATATACAGACTGTTATAAAAGATATAAATTGTATTTGCTTTGTTTTTTACACCTGCAAGCATGATTTGAGAAAGAACTGTAAGATATATTGCTCTTCATTTGAAAGGCTAATGCTTTTTTCAATGGAAAATGTTTTCTTATGCTTTTTAGCCCAGGTTTATATAGGGATATATTCAACTCATTTTTAATTATTATAAAAATATCTGCCTGGTTGCCAGTTCCTATATAAATTATTTAATGCTGTTTCTAAATAAATTTTTTTCCTTTATGCTTTTTTTGCTGTTTAGTTTTAATGCAATATGATAGGATGACAAGATTTTCTGTCCCTTCTATGTATTGTATTTGATTGAAAGTTTTGCTTTGATTTTAGTTCAGAAAGATATTTGAAGTTATGCTAATAAACATAAATAACTATATAACTATATATTTATATTTATATAAATATATATAACTGCTAATAAATGCAGTTAATTATAGGAATGGATTTTATCTGATATTTTGTTTATGTTTTTAAAGTGAAGCCTAGGATGGGTAATTATAAAGTTGGCTTACATAGATCTACTAAAGATAAATATGAGTTTAAAAATATTTATTTAAGAAATATGCTAGAATTAGAGATTATGGCATTCTATTTCATAGGATGCAATTTAAAATAAATAATTTAAAGAGAGATAAAAAATAATTCAGATATGCCGGCCCTCAAGCTTGTCAGAGATCTGATGAATATGGCATTTTAACATGTGTAAGTTTGTTATGACAGAGAGTCCCAAAATCCTGGCAGTAGCTCCCCCAAGGTCTCCAAGAAGATTTGGGCACAATGTGACACTGGATTATGGTATGCTAGCCACTGGGCAAGACTGCCCCAACTGGCCCACTGCCTGGGCTCAGCCTAAACTGTGGACAAAACTGTGGACACCTGGAGAGTCAATGTTTCACGTTGCTAAGGGCAAGGTGAGGCCATTCTCTCATTTCTTTCTCCACAGAAACAGTCTCTCATCTTCTGTGCCTGATTGCTGGACTGCCTTGCTCATGATGCCATGAGACCACAGGAGCCAAGGACAGCTGCCTAGAGTGATGGACTGACTAGTTGTCACTGTCATTTTGATTGGTACATGGATTGGTACATACTTATCCTTCTCAGGTCTCTGATTACATTGATAGCTAAGCTAAGATAATGGTAGCCTCACAGCTAAAGAGCAGATAGTTAGATCCATTGTTAGTGTATTAGTTAATTTATTAGTTAAAATTACCAGGTACAAGGTTTTCTATTTAAAGAAGGTAAGCAGGTTTGCCTAGCCTACAGGCTTCATGTTAATTATCTATGTCTTATAATGGATGGCTAGATAGAAAGATAGTGGAGTTTATGTAGGGTCTGAGGATATAAGAGTTTTGAGAATCTAGAAAATGTTGTTTGGTCTGGGAAAATGTTTCAGGGTTTATAAATGTAAGAAAGATTGGAGGATATAAGTAGATGCTTTAAGATATATGAACATAAATTTTAATGATACAGAAAAATGATTTGAGGCATATTAAAAATGGTAGATATTTTATATTTTAGACTTCTCTCCTCTCTCTTTGCTATTGTTGTGCTTATGTTGTTATAAGATTTCAGGATTCCAGAGTTATGACATTGACTAATAGAGTTCTGATAAGCCGATTGCTTTATATACAGTCACAAGTTTAAGATTTTAATTGCCTTTTGATGGTTTTCTGAAGATAAATATAAAAATGCATTGCATCATGCTAAACACATATATACATTGTGTGTATTTGACCCAAAAGCCAGAGATTTTACTATGATATCTTTAATATTTGCCATTTTTGAGGTAGACTTTGATACAGAAGTTAAAAATATTTTAAATCTATTTTTTTAGTTGCTTTGTTAAGGGAAGTCCAAGCATCCACAGTTCAGCACTAAAGCCACTAACGTATTTCTGCCTAATTTTCCAGTGTAACATGGAGATGGAAACTAAAAATAAATTCTAAGAAGATCTGACAAAAAGTAGCCCAGCTCTATTGGTGGCTGATTCCCAACAGCTGTATCCAGAGTTAAAATGTTAGTTTCAGATCATGGATACACTTAAATTGTTGTTCATTCCATTGGATGCAGTTTTACCTGTTATTCACAAAATGTTTTAGAAAATCAAAAAGTCATGAGATCTGAATTTGACATAGCTCAAACAGACCCCAGATGAGTTTTTTGTCTGGTCTTGTGATTCCTCATTTTTCTCATTTATTAGACAAATTTTAATTTCTGTTTCTAGTTTAAAATTGTCTCAGCAGATTTTCATCTGGTTGAAACTGCAGGCTGAGATATGAACTTCCTGGAAGCTGTCATGATTACTCACTGCCTCCTCGGATGGACCACCTAACCAGACGTTTCTGAGGACTGCCCCATTGCCCAGCCTTTGATTGGCATTTCAGCCTTCCTAGCCCCTGATGTCAACGGTCCTACTGTCAGTGCTGAAGTCGTTTCAGAAGACAAGACACAATTCTGTAACGCCAAAGCTTGTGCCCCCCTGCTTGCTGCCATGGAAACCCCCTGGCTTACAGACTTTCTCTTTAAAAATCATGTTCACTCAGAGCTCGGGGTCCCACTTCTCTACTGCTGCGCCAGTGAGACTTGGGTCCCGAGTTTGATCGCTCTTGTAATAAAGTTCTCTTGCAATTGCATCGAGTCATCTCTTGGTGGTCTCTGAGGGTCCTGTGAACCTGGCATAACATTTGGGGGCTCGTCCCAGAATTAGGGATGGGGCAGGGTTTTGATGTAATTTTTTCAGGAGAATAAAAACATCCAAATAAAGAATATGGAGTCCACTGAACACACAAAACTTCTAAAGAAAAAGGACAGATCACCAAAAGATTATTCCCAAAGAAAAGGAGTAAACTGGCCAAGTATTATCACCCAGCTTCATGTTGTCTCTTCTGCCTTCTACAGACATAAGTGCACATTGTCTTTATATGCTTGTTAAAGGACAACACAAAATCTCTATCTTATATCAGAAAAGCGACCTGGTAAGAAACAGAGAAAAACAGAAAAATAAGTGACAGTTTTATTGCCAGTAATCTCATAATCTTCCAGCATGATATGACTTCTATAATTACCACAAACTTCAACAATCAAGAATGCACAGAATTTGTGAAAGAATTAGGGGATAAGAGAAAAAGCCAAAAACATAAGCCTAAAATATAGCCAAGTTTACATGAAAAGGCCTAAGGAAATTCTAAAATGAAAAATGTGCACTGGATCAGAGATACCTTTGATTTTTTTAATTTAATACAAATTAAATAAACACAGATTTCACAACTCCTACAAGACAAACTCAAAGTGACACCTAAACTGCTATATTTATGACCCTCTTGCTACTACTAATCTCCTTTCCAGAGAGTCCTTTTTCTCTGGCAGTCTCTTGGAAAATGGAGGTGATAATAAAGATGGACTATGGCTTGCAGCCCATCACATCCCCTCATGGGTTCAGGCATAGCCCAGTCCTCACTGACACACACAAAACAATATTGGAGAAAAATTTAATATTTGTTTCCTGCTGCATGGATTATGTCAGAAGATGTGGAATCTGCCTTATCCACTTACCTAAAACCAGGCACACCTGACAAAATTCGGCATCTCAGAAATTCATTTTGTACCCTGGAATTGAATTTCCCTAAATCACGCCATTGTGTCTGGTGGTAGTTGCAAGGTTAAAAATAAGTAACCAATTATTGCTAAAGAATGATAACCACTACTTCTTTTCTACCAGTTTCAAAACTATTTGTAAAATTAGTCACACAAAACCATATGTGGAATACAAAATTTGGCATTTCTAGAAATTAGACCTTCAGTTTTCCAATATGTCTATCTACTGCACACCAAAAGCAATGCCTGTGTGTGTACACTAGATAGTGATATTTTAAGCACAACAGCTTTCTACTGCTCAGGCTGCAGGGCTCCTCTTTCCTGGAGAATCAACACTCAGGAAGAGTCAAAGACCAAGGGTCTCTGCCAAGGTCACCACATGGAGACCAGCAGAACCACAGCCTGAACCACAGTCTGAACCACAGTCCATCTCAGTCAAATCAGCTCAGGCTGGGATAGCCTAGCAGCCTTCTCTTCCTGGCCTGGGGACCATGTCCCCTCATTCACCTTGGCATGGCTTGTGGTCTTACTCACAGTACCCTACAGCTATATCAGAGAAAACTCCAAGAACAAACCGGTAAGCAACCTCCCACAGGTAATCCTGATTGCTAGGCCAGCCCAGAGTCCCTCATTAGCTTGGACAATATACCTGAGTCTCAGGACAGTAGTAGCTCCTCTACCAGTGGATCAAAGATCAAATGATGCAGATAGATGAGGCATTATAGTTTTGCCATAACACCTATAAGCACACAGAGCACTACTGTTTTTATAAAAGAATGAGAATCCCAATTGTTCGATTTTACCAATACAGACCCAGGAGCCACATACTGGGGAGAAAACCTGCTAGTTCAGCAAGGCAGAGAAAGGACCCATCTGACCATACTACTCACCTCACATCTAAGTGGAAAAAGCCCCAAAATTTCAGATGACAGCTCAGGAGGGATAGGCAAAAAAAATGCTCAAAAAGCCCAAAATCTACCAAGCTAAAACTCCTTCCACTTTTACATTGTCTTAAATATGTTTCAGCTGATAGTTCCACTTACTCTTTGATCCCTGTCAGCTGGTTTCTTGCTTTGCCTCTTGACCTAGGGTTAACATTATTTAATCTTATGCATAGAAAGCTTTTAAATTAAAGGTATGTTTTAGGGCTGACATTACTATACCATAATCACCTGTTTACAATAAACAGAAAGTTCTTGGAATTAAGGTTTGTGTTAGGGCTCAACCACACCAAACAAAGCCCAGGTTTTTACAGTTCACAATCTAAGGGATCACACTGGGATCAAATATCCTGCAACACTCTCATCTTGTAAATGTTCTAAAAAACAATCTTCCACTCTCCCAGGGCACCTGTTCATCTTCCAAGTTACAGGTCATTTATGTTGCACATTACATTACACAATCAGTGTCCAGTGCAATCATCTCTTCCTCATAGTTGGGAAGTCCTTCAGCCAAACTTCAGTCAAAGCTAAACAGTAACAACCATTAAAGAAACAAATAGCCATGAATTTGAAAACAAGGGGTAGTTAATGGGAGCTCAATGAAAATAAGACAGAAAGGATGTGGCTGATCCCGGGTATGTTGGAATAGAAAGTTTATTATATATAGAAGAGAGAGCATAGACAAACACAGGGACATCTGGGACAGCCTAGAGTTGACATGATCGTGAGCCATGTGAGAAGAGTGGAGATAGGGAAGTGAAGAGACAGACAAAAAGGCCAGAAGGGTAAATGATAAATGAAAAATACCAGGTAACCAAAATGGTTGGAATTGAAAGGATCAGACTAACTTTGTAACCATTGTGGATGTACCTTCCTGCAGGTACATGGTACCATTCCTGCAGTGTATGATACCATTCCTGCAGAGGGGCGTGGGCTGTATAAAAAGGTAACTGAGCAAGCCAGTGTTGTTCCTTCATGGTTTCTGCCTCAGTCCCTGCTTTGAGTTTCTGCCCTGGCTTCCCTCAATGGATTTTAAGCCAGATAAACCCATTCCAAAGTTGCTTTGATCAGTGTTTATCATAGCAACAGAAAAAACAAACCATGACAACTGTTAAACCATAGAAAAACAGTGAATAAAGTGACATAAGTAAAGCAGGATTTAATTTTATAAGGTGTACATTCTACCTTAGAAAAGAAAAGCACAGAACTTAACCTATTACTCAGTAATTAAAAAATATAGAATAGTTTTGCTTTGTATTCTGTATGTAGAATTAGGAGAAATAGGTGAAATGTCCTCTCCAGCATGTGTTGTCACTTGAGTTTTTTATCTTGGCCATTCTGATGGGTATAAGGTGAAATCTCAGGGTCGTTTTGATTTGCATTTCCCTTATGGCTAATGAGGTTGAGCATTTCTTTAAATGTTTCTCTGCCATTCGATATTCCTCTATCAAGAATTCTGTTTAGCTCTGTTCCCCATTTTTTTAAATTGGATTACTTGGTTTGTTGCTTTTTGGCTTCTTTAGTTGTTTATGTATTCTGGATATTAGCCCTCTGTCAGATAGAGGGTTGGTGAAGATTCTTTTCCATTCTCTAGGCATTCCTTTTGTTTTGATGACACTGTCCTTTGCTTTACAGAAGCTTTTCAGTTTCATGAGGTCCCATTTACTGACTGTTGCTCTTAGAGCCTGTGCTGTTGGTGTTCTGTTCAGGAAGTTGTCTCCTATACCAATGAGTTCAAAGTTCTTTCCCACCTTTTCTTCTAACTGATTTAATGTGTCTGGTTTTATGTTGATGTCTTTAATCCACTTGGACTTTAGTTTTGTGCAGGATGATAAGTATGAATCTATTTGCATTGTTCTACATGTAGACATTCAGTTAGACCAGCACCATTTGTTGAAGATGCTATTTTTTTCCATCGTATGGTTTTAGCATCTTTGTCAAAAATCAGGTGTCTATAAGTGTGTTGGATTTTTTTTCTGGGTCTTCTATTTGGTTCCATTGATTCACCATTCTGTTTCTATGCCAGTACCATGCAGTTTTTATTACTGTTGCTCTATAGTACAGATTGAGATCAGGGGCGGAGATATCTCCAGAAGATCTTCTATTGTGGAGGATTGTTTTAGCAATTCTGGGTTCCTTGTTATTCCATATGAAGTTGAGAATTTTTCTTTCAAGGTCTGGAAAGAATTGTGTAATTTGATGGGAATTGCACTGAATCTTTAGATCGCTTTTGGCAAGATGACCGTTTCTACTATGTTAATTCTGCCAAGCCACAAGCATGGGAGATCTTTTCCATCTTCTGATATCACCCTCTAATTCTTTCTTCAGAGACTTGAATTTTTTTTCATACAAGTCTTTGGCTTGCTTGGTTAGGGTCACACCAAGGAACTTTATGTCTTTTGTGGCTATTGTGAAAGATGTTGTTTCCCTAATTTCTTTCTCAGCCCTTTTGTTTTTTGTATACAGGAGGGCTACTGATTTTTTTTTTTAGTTAATTTTGTATCCACCACTTTGCTGAAGGTGTATATCAGCTGTAGGAATTCCCTGGTAGAATTTTTGGGGCCACTCATGTATACTATCATATCATCTGCAAATATTGATACTTTGACTTCTTCCTTTCCAGTTTGTATCCCCTTGATCTCCTTCAATTTTTCTTATTGCTCTAGCAAGGACTTCCAGAACTATGTTGAGGAGATATGGAGAGAGTGGACAGCCTAGCCTTGTTCCTGATTTCAGTGGGATTGCTTTAAGTTTCTCTCCATTTAGTTTGATGTTGGCTATAGGCTTGCTGTATATTGCCTTTACTATGTTTAGATATGTGCCTCGTATTCCTTATCACTCTAATACTTTTAATATGAATGGATATTGGATTTTGTTGAATGCTTTTTCAGCATCTAAGGAGATTATCTTGTATGTTTTTTTTCTTTCAGTTTGTTAATATGGTGGATCTTATTGATGGATTTCCATATATTGAACCACCCCTGCATACCTGGGATGAAGCCTACTTGGTCGTAATGGATGACATCTTTGATGTGTTCTTGTATTCAGTTTGCAAGTATTCTTTTGTATTTTTATATCAATGTTCATAAGGGAGATTGGCCTGAAATTCTCTTTCTTTGTTGGGTCTTTGTGGGGTTTAGGTACCAAGGTGAATGTGCTTCAAAGAAAGAGTTTGGTAGTATTCATTTTGTTTCTGTTTAGTGGAGTAGTTTGAAGAGAATTGGAGTTACCACTTCTTTGAAGGTCTGGTTGAATTCTGCACTGAAACACTAAAGAAGTTGAAAAGCAACAAATCAAGTAGTCCAATTAAAAAATATGGAACAGGGCTAAACAGAGAATTCTTGATAGAGGAATGTTGAATGGCAGAGAAACACTTAAAGAAATGCTCAACATTATTAGCCATCAGGGAAATGCACTCAAAACGACCCTGAGATTTCACCTTACACCCATCAGAATGGCCAACACCAAAAACTCAAGTGACAACACATTCTGGAGAGACTGTGTAAAAGGGGAAACCTCCTCCACTGCTGGTGGGAGTGTAAACTTGTACAACCACTCTGGAAAACAATCTGGTGGTTTCTCAGACAACTAGGAATAGGGCTTCCTCAAGATCCAGCTATACCACTCCTAGACATATATCCAAAAGAGGCTCAAGTACACAATAAGGACATTTGCTCAACCATGTTTGTAGCAGCCTTATTTGTAACAGCCAGAAGCTCGAAACAACCCAGATACCCCTCAACTGAAGAATGGATACAGAAATTGTGGTGTATCTACACAATGGAATATTACTTAGCCATTAAAAAAAGCAAGGAAAATATGAAATTTGCAGGTAAATTATGGGAACTGAAAAAGATCATCCTGAGTGAGCTATCCCAGAAGCAGAATGACACACACAGTATATATTCATATAGACATATAGTATAGGATAAACCTAAAATCTGTGCACCTAAAGAAACAAATCAAGAGGGAGGACTC
>NW_026588319.1:0-1731 GCF_907164565.1 Psammomys obesus | reverse complement strand
ATGCACATTATGCACTAAACATGGTAAAACTTAAAATGAAAATGATGATTTAAATATAATATATTTGTATGTTCTTTACATCATTCACTCTTCACAAAGCAGAATGAAAAGAGCACTATATAGTTATAAAACAAGACCATTCTAAAATCGAATACCATAATAGTGAAGAGGTAACATGATTTTTCTTGGAAGAATGTAGAGCCATGCACAAAGCAGCTCTTGGTCTCTTTTGTTGCCGGGGTCTCTTCACACAGCTGCCTGTACACTGCTTAGTCTTTTGTTCTGTGTCAATTTAATCAAGATGGCCTCTTCACTATTATAAATGTTTATGGGTATACTTTGTGTTTTAGTATTTACAAGAAAAGGTTACAACTTAAACTAAGGTAAAAGCCTCCAACACTGTAATTTTCTTTTAAAATAAAATATGATTTTTCTTAATGTGCATCACAGTCTGTAGCCATGGCATCCACAGTCTTTTCTGGTCCAGTCTCAGCTTCAGTGAACTCCAAAGAAAAATGCCACTTGATTAATGTATGTGAGAAACATTTACAGAGCAATGAATATGAAGTAGATAGGTTGACTTGCATATCTTCGGGGTAAGAAAAACATTTTAGATTACTGTCTTTTACCTTATATTATCATGATTTAATTACCCCAAATTCATGCGTTATGCTAATAAAGTATTCCTGCATAATTAATAATGAATCATTATATATATGTATATATATATCTGGTTTGTACACTTGCATTTTTAAACTTAGAATTGAGCTATAGTTCCTACTGTTTGGAGAACAAGGCTTGAATTAAGTATGATCTTGGAGCTTTATTGTTTGTTTATTATTTATTTATTTATTTATTTATTTTACACATTTGTGTGTTTTGCCTATATATAATATCTAGGCTCCACTGATCTGCCTAATCAGCGAGTGCAATGGATCACCATGAACTAGAGTTACAGATGATCATGAACAACCATGTCACTGCTAAGAATCAAACCCAGGTCATTGCTAGAGCAAAAACTGGTCTTAACCACTGAGCTGTATCTTCAGCCCATATCTTGGAGCTTTTTAAAACCGAACATCACTGTGCAGCTACTATAAATATATGTTGGCAATGAAATCAAATGCTTGGCTCTGGCAATTTGGGTGACTCCATTTCTCAACTAGATTAAACTTTTAAGTGCAAAATCATGCAAATATGAAACATGTGGTTTGTGGTCTCATATTCATAGCAAGAGTGGTCTCAGCAACAAACTTCTGCGTCATTTTTATACATACATGCATGGTTACCCCTTTTATGAGTGAACTTGAAAATATAATTGAGCACACATTATCATACAAGAATCTGAGCCAGTGTGGTTGTTTTCTATTTCTCAATCTCAAAATGATTTTAAAGTACTTCATTAAATTAATTTGATATGATAATGACATATATGATAAGGACAAATAACTGACACAGGCAGGAAGGTAAGACTGTTGAGTAAAACTGTAAAATGTCTGGTTGCTGATGATGTATGATGAAATTGGTGACCTTGATTTGCACTGCACGGGAAGGAATCTCTTTTAAACACGATCACTACATGGTCATCTTCCACACGGTCCTGCTTGTTATAAATGTGTGGGAAATAGTGTTTGTCTTAGTGTCACTTGTTGGAGGCTCCCAGCTCCTAGATATGATTATGTAGCCTGTAGTAAGTAACTATGGGAATCAGGAAAGTAAAACAGGACCATT
>NW_026588318.1:437-2810 GCF_907164565.1 Psammomys obesus | reverse complement strand
GGTGAGCGTGCAAGCGGGGGCAAGGGTGAGGGGTTGAGTGTGTGGGTAAGTATGTGAGGGGGTGAGTGTGCAAGGGGGTGAGTGTACAAGGGGGTGAGTGTGCGAGGGGGTGAGCGTGCAAGGGGGTGAGTGTGCAAGGGGGTAAGGGGGTGAGCGCGTGAGAGGCGGGGGCGAGGGGGAGGGGTTGAGTGTGTGGGTGAGTGTGCAAGGGGGTGAGCGGGCGAGGGGGTAAGTGTGTGAGGAGCGGGAACGAGGGTGAGTGTGTGGGTGAGTGTGCAATGGGGTGAGTGTGCAATGGGGTGAGCCGTCGAGGGGGTGAGCGCGCGAGGAGCGGGGGCGACGGTGAGAGGGGTTGAGTGTGTGGGTGAGTGTGCAATGAGAGGGAGTGAGGGTGAGTGTGTGAGGGGTGAGTGTACAAGGGGGTGAGTGTGTGAGGAGTGGAAGTGTGTGAGGGTGAGTGTGCAAGGAGCGGGAGAGTGAGTGGGCAAAGGAGCGGGTGTGTGAGGAGGGTGAGCGTGCAAGGAGCGGGAGGGTGTGAGGTGGGTGAGTGTGTGAGGGGGTGAGCGTGAGGGCAATGGGGTGAGTGTGCAAGGTGCGTGTGTGCGAGTGTGCACGAGGGTGGTTCCCACAGGAGGGCACTGGCCTCCCCTTGCACACTCCCGCCTCCTTGCACACTTCCCTCGTCCCCTGCCCTCCCCTTGCACACCCCCCACCCTTGCACGGCCCCCCCGCGTATCCCTTGCACACTCACCCCCGCCCCCCTTGCACACTCACACCTCCTTGTAGAAGAGCACGAGGCCCAGCAGGTCCCGGAAGTCAGGCGGCCGCACACTCCCGGCCCCTTGAACACTTCCCTGCCCCTTGCACACTCACCCCCGCCCCCCTTGCACACACCCGCCCTTTTTGCACACTCCCCCCCGCCCCCCCTTGCACACTCACGCCTCCTTGTAGAAGAGCATGAAGCCCAGCAGGTCCCGGAAGTCGGGCGGCCGCACAGTCACATCCCCTTGCACACTCGCCCCTGCCCTCTCCTTGCACACCCCCACCCCCTTGCACACTCCCGCCCTCTTGCACACTCACCCCCCGCCCCCCTTGCACACTCACACCTCCTTGTAGAAGAGCACGAAGCCCAGCAGGTCCCGGAAGTCGGGCGGCCGCACACTCCCGGCCCCTTGCACACTCCCGCCCTCTTGCACACTCACCCCCGCCCCCCCTTGCACACTCACGCCTCCTTGTAGAAGAGCACGAAGCCCAGCAGGTCCCGGAAGTCAGGCGGCCGCACACTCCCGGCCCCTTGCACACTCCCGGCCTCTTGCACACTCACCCCCCGCCCACTTGCACACTCCCGCCCTCTTGCACACTCCCCCCCGCCCCCCCCTTGCACACTCACGCCTCCTTGTAGAAGAGCATGAAGCCCAGCAGGTCCCGGAAGTCGGGCGGCCAATATGGCTCCCAGCGCAGCAGGATCTTGTCGAAGGCCGTGCGCACCGACGAGAAGCGCAGCAGCTCCGTCTCGCCTGCGGGGGCACACGCGCGTGCAAGGGGCACGGGTAAGCGCACGCGCGCGTGCCAGGGGCGCGGTCAGCCACGTACGTGTGTGCGAGGGGTCACGGCGGGGTCATGCGCGTGGGCACGGGGGCACGGTTACTTGCACGCACGCGTGCAAGGGGAACAATTCAGCGCACGCGCGCGTGCAAGGAGCGTGGCTAAGCGCACGCGCGCGTGCCAGGGGCACGGTCAACCGCTTACACGTGTGCAAGGGGTCACATTGGAATCATGCGCGCGTGCCAGGGTACAGGGCGGGGTCACGCGCGCGTGCAAACGGTTAAAAGCACGCACGCGTGCACGGGGCGCGGTGAGTCACACGTGCGTGCAAGTGGGCACGACGGGGGCACGCGGGCGTGCAAGGGGGCAGGGCGGGGTCCTGTGCATGTGCAAAAAGACACAAGCGCGTGCAGAAACACGCGCGTGTGCAAAAACGCACTCACGTGCCCTCACACTCCCAGGAGGCCCGGACACCACAACCCTGTACCCTCCCACGTGCGCGACCTCCCACGCGTGAGAAAACTCCGACGCGCGCGAGCCACCTTGCACACGCGCGCGTGCTACGTCGCACGCGCACGTGCCCAAATGGCCCCCTCGCGCTCCCACAAGGCCTGGTCGCTGTTGGTCTCGGGGGCCACGTCGCCGCGGCCCTGGCGCCCACACGCACCCTCCCACGCGTGTGTGAAAACACGCGCGGGCCAACACGCGCGCGTGCAAATCGGCACGCGCGCGTGCCCGCCGGCCCACTCCCACAAGGCCCGGGCCCCGGTTCCCTCCGGCGCCCCGCTGCCCGCTCACACCCTCCCACGCGTGTGCGAAGACACGCGC
>NW_026588318.1:0-337 GCF_907164565.1 Psammomys obesus | reverse complement strand
CCCTCCCCCGCGTGTGTGAAAACACGCGTGGGCAAACACGCGCGTGTGCAAATTGGCGCGCGCGCGTGCCCGCCGGCCCACTCCCACGAGGCCCGGTCGCCGCTGCCCTCGGGGGCCATGTTGCCCGCTCACACCCTCCCACGCGTGTGCGAAGACACGCGCGTGCCAACTTTGCACGCGCGCGTGCCCGGCCCGGCCACTCACACGAGGCCTGGTCGCCGTTGGTCTTGAGGGCCACGTCGCCGCGCGCCTGGCGGCCCCGCGCGCCCGTGGCCGCCTCCATGGCGTGGATGTGCGCGAGGCAGAGCCGCGGGTTGTAGTGGACGAGGCCTGGTCG
>NW_026588317.1:0-4170 GCF_907164565.1 Psammomys obesus | reverse complement strand
ACACACACACACACACACACACACACACACACACACACACACACGGTGTCCTCCCGCCTCAGCCTCCACACGCCCTCTCCTAAGGGAATCTTTCCTTCCTAGACAGACTGTCTTATTGAGCTTTAGTTCTCAGCTCCAATGTTCCCTCCTCCAGGACGCCTTCTCTGCCCCCAGCTTCCACAGGGTCCCACGGCCTCTTCCTCCTCCCCTAGCAAGGTTTCCGTCACTCTGTGCGCGTTCCTGAATGGACCTCATGACCCGATGGGTCTCAGCGGATACTGTTCATCCCTGAATGCCCTGTAACTCCAGCCTGAGGCGTGGGAGGGTGGACACACAGACGTGCAGGACTTCAGGGCCCTGGGTGTTGGAGAGCTGGACTGGGTACCTCTATGGGATATGTGTGTGCGTGTGTATGTGTGTGTGTGTGCGTGTGCATGTGATGGTCAAGTAGGACACAGGTCTACAGCAGAGGAGAGGCCTGGCTGAATACCAGATCTGGTTTTCATCAGCACAGAAATGGGGTGTGGGGCCACCAGTGTGCAGAGGGCAGAAGGGCATCGGGCATGGGTGGCCTGGATGGCTCTGTCTGCTTTCTCTTGCCTCTTGATCCTGGAAAGCGGCAAGAGAGACCCAGCACCCTCGGGAGTCACGGTGGGGACTCTGACAGAGCTGGAGAGAGCGGTAAGAGCACCCAGTTCCTGCCACTGCGGCAAAGGACACATCTGCCCGGGCGGCACTTGCTGCAGAGTCCATGCCAGGGCCCTGACCTCAGATACACAGAAGCGTGGGCAGAGGGCAACATGCTGCAGGAAACAGGCCAAGTCATTCCTGATACAGCTGCTCTGTCACCCAGCCACGGAAGGTTCCCGGCCCCTGGGCCAGCATGGAAAGGTGGGGAGGCTAGCGGAGAGCTGGGACAGAGAGGGAAGACACCGGAGGGAAAGGCAGGGGCAGCCCACCATCGGGCGCTGGGACTTAGCCTACGGGCACTGAGCGGACACTGCTGTGCTCTAAGCAGCAAGTGTGTGTGACTGTCCTGTGGCCAGGTCCCTTAATTCACAGGGAAAAGTCACAAATATGGGTTTTAAGAAATATTTTGAATATTGGATCTTTTTTTTTTTTTTTTTTGCATACAATGGAGGCCAAACAAAACAATTGTACAGGCTGGTTTTGTTGACCTACCATGTCCTTGGGGCTGTGGAAATTTGTAAGGATGTTATAACCAGAGTGACTGGGCAGGTGGGCAAGAGAAAGTATCCAGGTTCTGGGGAAGAGCGCGGTCTGCCTCTGTCCTCCGCTGGGACACAGGACTTTTGACAACTGCCCAGCAATTACAGACGGAGCGAAGAGCAGCCGAAAGGGTCAGAAAAGGCTAAAGGAGGGAGGGCTGCCTCGGGCCCCCTACTTCTCATTCCACACTGATCACCTAGCCAGCCCTCCGTGTCCCCTACACCAGCTCCTGCCTCCTGCATGTGACCCGGGCCAAAAGTGCAAACAGCACGGCCCTTCTCACGAACCCCCACACCCCAAACCGGCCCCATGCCTCCCTCCCCAGCAGGCTTGTTGGGAGAATTAGAGAAGATGAGGGGTGTGTGCGGCTCTGCTCACGTTAGGGCCAGGCTGTGTACATGGCAAGGCTGTTTTTATGTACTCAGCCTGTCAGAGCCCAGCTGTGCTCGCAGGAGGGGGTGGGGGTGGGGTGGGGCTGAGTCTGAAATGGTTGCAGCAGAGACAAAATTCAGCAAAATCTGGCTTTAGGACATGCTTGTTTGGCCCACAGTGCTAACAAATTATTATTATTTTTAAAATTAGTGTGTGTGTGTGTGTGTGTGTGTGTGTGTGTGTGTGTATGAGACATAACAAAGGTCAACCTTGGGTGTTCCGCAGCAGCTGTCCACCTTGGTCTTTGAGGCAGGGTCTCTCACTGGGACCTGGGACTCACTGGGTAGGCTAGGCTGGCCAGCCAGGGAGGCTCAGGGACCTTCGGTCTCTGGCTCTCCAGAGCTTTTTTTTTTTTTAAAATGTGGGGTTTAGGGCATCACCTCCCCCATCCCTTAAGTCAGTGTGGAATAAAGGGACACACGAGTCAACATCTGAACACTGGTGGAGGCCACGTGGAGAACTGACATCAGGTCATCCTGGCAAAGTAAAACTTGGCAAGCTGAGCATGCTTCCTGCAGCCAGCAGCCAGCTGGAGCCAAACAGAGTGCGTACGGGAGGCGAGCAGCCGCCACCCCAGCTCTCCCCGAGGTGCCCTACACACTGGAGCCAGCCAGCACTGGGCTCGCACGCTTCCTTCTTATCGCCAGCCCCTCCTGTAGCTACCTTCCTTCGTTGCAGCCTCTAAGTTTTGACGCTCTCCTCAGTAAAGGCAGGAGGCGCCTCTGCCCAAGCGCTCACTGAGTGCAGAGCTCCCCCCCCCCCACCTGTCAGGCAGTGGCACACACCTGAGAAGGAAGCGGGAAGTGTGATGGGCAGGCCTGGCCGGGTGCTGACACGCCCCTTTCACAAAGCCTGGAAGACGTCGGTGCCCCAGTTCCCAGCTCCAAGTTCTCAGCTTCTGAGATGGGACTGGACAGGGACTGGACAGGGACCGGACAGCTCGGCTAGACCCGGGTAAAGCCCAGCTCCGTCGCTGACTGGTTCTGTGACTCTGTGTGGCTTTCCACGCTGGGACCCCCATCCCAATGGCCCAGGGACAAATCCTGGAGTCTACCTCTCTGCTGGCTCCTTCCTGGAGTTGGAGGAAGACTCAGTGGCTTCCAGCCACCACCCTAAGGCAGCCCTGGCCTGGAACTCCACAACCCCTCCCCCACACTGCCACCAGGACACACCTCCACTGGCAGCCCACTGCATGCTCAGCCCTGACCCAGCACTCGAAGGCTCGTTTTAGCATCTAGACTCCATCTGTGACAATTTCATTGTGGGGTCCCTTGTCATTTTGTGCCACGGATGAGGACTCCGAAGTCAGGGGGAAAGACCACCAGGACAGGAAGACCAGGGTTCACAGTCAGCTAAGTCTGAGCTGGAGGCCTGGGTTCTCTCTCCCCAGGCTGCCAGGCCACACCTAGATGCTAATGCTAGGCTTCTTCCTTTACTCTCTGTGTGCATGTGGTCACTCTCGGGCACCTGTGGAGGTCAGAGGGCAGCTGGTTACAGCCCTTCGGTTTCTAGGGTCTCTCCTCTCTCCCCTCTCACAGCGGCAGTGTGCAAGCAGCGTAGGGAGCAGGCTGACTTGAACGCCTAGGTGAGTGGGCCACCTTGAGTAAGTGGACAGTCTGTGGAGGACTGGCCAGCGGAGGCGAGGCTGGGCCCAGGGCCTGGCTCCTGTGTCCTAGTCAAGAAGAGCTAGGTGTGCTTTTGTACACCCTGTGTGCAAAGAATGGCCTGTGCATTTGTGCCTTGTGGGGGCCACTGGGACCCTGTGGGCGTGTGCATCTGTCATCACTCGGCCTTTCCAGTCTCACCTTGGGAGAGCTAGCCTGAGTGTGTGCACAGGCCCTTGAGTCTGGCTGGCAGGCCGACAGGCAGGGCACTCCATAGAACGTGGACATATAGGGCTAGCCCGGACGTCGTTTTCCTCTAGGGTTCTTCCCGGCCTGGAGTCAGCGCTACGCCCCCAGGCAGGGCCAGAGCTGCCAGGCACCTGCAAACATCTGCTATGGTAACGAGGCTGACAAAGGCTTATGCATGCCCGTGTGACTGAAAACCCCAGTCTTCTGCCACTTGTCCCCTCACCCCCCAGCGCCCCCACAGCGACAAGCCCCCTGCCAACCGCTGCAGGTGGAGGAGTCCACAACAAAAGGCCTTCCCTGAGAAACACTCCCCAGACCATCTGTCCATCCGTTCATCACCAATCCACAGACCGGCAAGAATGGCCGTTCGAGGGTGTGCAGTCTTGTGCTAGTGTGGGTTGAAGAAGAGCAAGCTCAAGACAAAGCGAGTGTGTGCACAGGGTCACTGCCGGCTCCAGGGTGTAGGGGACCGGAGGGGCAGAAGCAGAGAGGACGGCTGGGTGCCGAGCGGGGTCCGAGCGGGCGGATGCCGAGAGTGCGCAGCCCCTCCTGCGTGCCCTGGCGGGTGTACAGGTGGCCGGATGTGTGAATCTGATGGAATGACCAGAGACCGTGGCTGCGTGCGTGTGCGTCTGTGTACCTGTGGCCTCGTCCA
>NW_026588316.1:0-1210 GCF_907164565.1 Psammomys obesus | reverse complement strand
CCTAATTCAAATGTGGAATTTGAAGTGATCTGAATCTATGTGTCTGGGCCACAGCAACTGTCATATTCAACAAGGGTACAACTACTGCTTTCCACTGTATCCTGGGACACCAGCTGTCCTGTCACTGAGGAGTGTTCACTGTGACTTTGCTGGCTAGAGATTTCCTGACTCATTTAGAGAAGTTAGGCTCCTGACACCCAGTGTGCTGGTGTTCTGCAGTGTCTTGGCCACTTTCATGACTGACCCCATAGCACTGGGGGCAGGGTCACGGTAGCTGCAGAGTATCACAGGAACCCAGAAATTTCAGTTATCACCTTGTTAGACTTACGGTCAAATCGTGAGAGGATTTCTACCAATATGCCACAACACTGAGGATTAGATCATGGATGCCTTTTATAGTTTAGTGGCTACAGAGATGCTCAGGGGTTAAGAGCACTTGTTCTGGCAAAGGACCAGATCTGTTCACACCTGGTAGCTCACTCCATCTGTAACTCTTGTTCTAGGGGATTCAGCTCCCTTTTATGTTCTCTTCAGGCACCAGGTATCAACCTGATACACAGGCACACCTATGCACACAGGCAAAACACTAATACATATAAAAACAAACAAATAGATGGGATTTACATTTCTTAGGAGAGGAAAAAAAAGCACAACCCTCCAGTAAGTAAAGCTAGTTTATTGCACACACAGCCCCAGCTTAAATTTATGTGTCCAGTTTAAATTCTCCTGCTCAGCCAATGCCTAGCCAGTCCCTGCTAACTGGAGAAGGACTCCTGGGTTCCCTGATCCCCTTTCTTTTAGTGAGTTCTCACTCTCCCAGTCAAAACAAGCTTGGTCTCAGGAAGGTGGACAGAGATTATAATCATTTTTAAGAACTCTAAAAATAAGCCAGGTGTGGTGTTACACACGTGTGACCATCAGTGGGGCTAGCAGAGGCAGGTGTGAGTTCTTGGTCATTCTGGGTTTACAAAATGAGTCCAGGATATGCAAGGCCACACAGAAAAACCCTGCCTCCAAAAACAAGGGCTTGTACCCAAGCCAGCTCTTTACACTCACATGTCTGGACATGTCCAAAGTCATATAGTATGACTTCAACCAGGTTGTAAGAAGGTCTTGTCAAGCATGGTGGTGCAGACCTATAATCCCAGCATGGGAGAGGCAGAGGCAGGAGGATCTCTGTGAGTTTGAGGCCAGCATGGCCTACAGAGCA
>NW_026588315.1:2129-4062 GCF_907164565.1 Psammomys obesus | reverse complement strand
ATATATTTGGTCCTTGTGGAGCTCCTATCCTTTCCATATCATACTAACTTCCCTTCTTTCATATGATTCCCTGCACTCTGCCGAGGGTTTGGTTATGAGTCTTAGTGTCTGCTTTGAAACACTGCTAGGTATAGTCTTTCAGATGCCTTTTGTGATAGACTCCTGTCATAAGTTCAATGCACATCCCATTTGTCTTTCTAAATGAGGATTAATCACCTTCGCCTGTGTCCACTTTCTTGATTATCTTCTTTAGGTGTGTAGATTTCATTATGTTTATCATGTCTTGTAGGTCTATATAAGCGAGTATATACCAAGTTTGTCTTTCTCCTTCTGGGATACTTCACTCAGAATGATCTTTTCTAGATCCCACCACTTGCCTGCAAATTTCATGATTTCTTCCTTTTTGATTGCTGAGTAGTATTCCATTGTGTAAAAATACCACAGTTTCTGTATCCATTCCTCCGTTGATGGACATCTGGGTTGTTTCCAAGTTCTGGCTATTACAAATAAAGCTGCTATGAACATGGTTGAACAAATGTCCTTGTTGTGTACTTGAGCAAATTTTGGGTATATACCTAGGAGTGGTATAGCTGGGTCTTGAGGTAGCACTACTCCTAGTTGTCTGAGAAAGCGCCAGATTGACTTCCAGAGTGGTTGAACCAGTTTACATTCCCACCAGCAATGGAGGAGGGTTCCCTTTTCTCCACAACCTCTCCAGCATGTGCTATCACTTGAGTTTTTCATCTTGGCCATTCTGATGGGTGTAAGGTGATATCTCAGGGTCGTTTTGATTTGCATTTCCCTAATGGCTAATGAGGTTGAGCATTTCTTTAAGTGTTTCTCTGCCATTCGACGTTCCTCTTTCGAGAATTCTCTGTTTAGCTCTGTTCCCCATTTTTTAAGTAGATTACTTGGTTTGTTGCTTTTCTGCTTCTTTAGTTCTTTATATATACTTGGTATTAGCCCTCTGTCAGATAAAGGGTTGGTGAAGATTCTTTCCCAATCTGTAGGCTGTCTATTTGTTTTGATGACAGTGTCTTTTGCTTTACAGAAGCTTTTCAGTTTCATGAGGTCCCATTTATTGATTGTTGCTCTTAGAGCCTGTGCTGTTGGTGTTCTGTTCAGGAAGTTGTCTCCTGTGCCAATGAATTCTAGGCTGTTTCCCACTTTTTTTTCCAGCTGATTTAGAGTATCTGGTTTTATGTTGAGGTCCTTGATCCACTTGGACTTTAGTTTTGTGCAGGGTGATAGATATGGATCTATTTTCATTTTTCTGCATGTAGACATCCAGTTGGTCCAGCACCATTTGTTGAAGATGCTGTCTTTTTTCCATTGAATGGATTTGGCTTCTTTGTCAAATATTGAGAATTCATAGGTGTGTGGGTTTATTTCTGGGTCTTCTATGCGATTCCATTGATCCTCCTTTCTGTTTCTATGCCAATACCATGCAGTTTTTATTACTGTTGCCCTGTAGTACAGCTTGAGATCGGGAATGGAGATACCTCCAGATGATCTGTTGTTGTACAGGATCGTTTTGGAGATTCTGGGTTTTTTGTTTCTCCATATGAAGCTGAGAATCTTTTTTTCAAGGTCTGTAAAGAATTGAGTTGGTATTTTGATGGGAATTGCATTGAATCTGTAGATTGCTTTTGGCAGGATGGCCATTTTCACAATGTTAATCCTACCAATCCATGAGCACGGGAGATCTTTCCATCTTCTGAGATCTTCTTCAATTTCTTTCTTCAAAGACTTGAAGTTTTTCTCAAATAGGACTTTCACTTGCTTGGTTAGAGTCACACCAAGGTACTTTATGTTGTTAGTGGCTATTGTGAAGGGTGTTGTTTCCCTAATTTCTTTCTCAGCCTTTTTGTCTTTGGTATACAAGAGGGCCTCTGATTTTTTTGTGTTGATTTTGTATCCTGCCACTTTGCTG
>NW_026588315.1:0-2029 GCF_907164565.1 Psammomys obesus | reverse complement strand
TAGTGGCTATTGTGAAGGGTGTTGTTTCCCTAATTTCTTTCTCAGCCTTTTTGTCTTTGGTATACAAGAGGGCCTCTGATTTTTTTGAGTTGATTTTGTATCCTGCCACTTTGCTGAAGGTGTTTATCAGCTGAAGAAGTTCTCTGGTTGAATCTTTGGGGTCGCTCATGTATACTATCATATCATCTGCAAATAGTGACACTTTGACCTCTTCCTTTCCGATTTGTATCCCCTTGATCTCCTTTAGTTGTCTTATTGCTCTGGCTAGGACTTCAAGTACAATGTTAAAGAGATATGGAGAGAGTGGGCAGCCTTGTCTTGTCCCTGATTTCAGTGGGATTGATTTAAGTTTCTCTCCATTGAGTTCGATGTTGGCTATAGGCTTGCTGTATATTGCCTTTACTATCTTTAGGTATGTGCCTTGTATCCCTGATCTCTCCAAGACTTTAAACATAAATGGGTGCTGGACTTTGTCAAATGCTTTTTCAGCATCTAAGGAGATGATCATGTGGTTTTTCTCCTTCATTTTGTTTATGTGGTGGATTACATTGATGGATTTCCGTATGTTGAACCACCCTTGCATTCCTGGGATGAAGCCTACTTGGTCATGGTGGATGATATCTTTGATGTGTTCTTGGATTCGGTTTGCAAGTATTTTATTGAGTATTTTTGCATCAATGTTCATAAGAGAGATAGGTCTGAAGTTCTCTTTTTTTGTTGGATCTTTGTGTGGTTTAGGTATCAAAGTGACTGTGGCTTCATAGAATGAGTTTGGTAGTGTTCCTTCTGTTTCTATTTTATGGAATAGTTTGAGGAGAATTGGTGTTAGTACTTCTTTGAAGGTCTTGTAGAATTCTGCGCTGAAGCCATCTGGTCCAGGGCTTTTTTTGGAGGGGAGACTGTTAATGACTGCTTCTATTTCCTTGGGAGATATAGGACTATTCAGTCTTTCTACCTGATCTTGACTTAATTTTGGTAGATGGAATCTGTCAAGAAAGTTATCCATTTCATTTAGATTTTCAAATTTTGTGCCATATAGGCTTTTGTAGTATGACCTAATAATCGTTTGGATTTCCTCAGTGTCTGTAGTTATGTCCCCATTTTCCTTTCTGATTTTGCTGATTTGTATGGTTTCTCTCTGCTTTTTAGTTAGTTTGGCTAAGGGTTTGTCTATCTTGTTGATTTTCTCAAAGAACCAGCTTTTTGTTTCATTGATTCTTTGGATAATTTTATTTGTTTCTAATTGATTGATTTCTGCCCTTAGTTTGATTATTTCCAGCCGTCTGCTCCTCTTGGGTGTATCTGCTTCTTTTTTTTCTAGGTTTTTCAGTTGGGCCATTAAGTTGTTTGTATGTGATGTTACAGATTTCTTCTTGTAGGCACTTATTGCTATAAATTTTCCTCTGAGCACTGCTTTCAATGTGTCCCATAAATTTGGGTATGTTGTGCCTTCATTTTCATTGAATTCTAGAAAGTCTTTAATTTCTTTCTTTATTTCTTCCTTGACCCAGCTGTCATTGAGTAGTAAGTTGTTCAGTTTCCATGTGCGTGTCGGCTTTTTGTTGTTTCTGTTGTTGTTGATGTCCAGCTTTAGTCCATGGTGGTCAGATAGTATACAAGGGATTATTTCAATCCTTTTGTATCTGTTGAGGCTTGCTTTGTGACCAACTATATGGTCTATTTTGGAGAAGGTTCCATGCGGTGCTGAAAAGAAGGTGTACTCTTTTGAGTTTGGGTGAAAAGATCTGTAGACATCTATTAGGTCCATTTGATTTAGGGATTCTGTGAGTGCTTTCATTTCCCTATTTGGTGTCTGTCTGGTTGATCTGTCCCTTGATGAGAGTGGGGTGTTGAAGTCTCCCACTATTAAGGTATTAGGATCAATGTATGATTTAAGCTTTAATATTGTTTCATTTACGAATGTAGGTGCTCTTGTATTTGGGGCATAGATATTCAAAATTGTGATGTCCTCTTGTTGGATTTTTCCTTTGATGAGAATATAGTGGCCCTCCTTATCTTTTTTGATTAA
>NW_026588314.1:0-5585 GCF_907164565.1 Psammomys obesus | reverse complement strand
CATTCAATAGCTTTACCACCTTAATTACATTCATAAGGTTTCTCTCTAGTATGTGTTATGTCATAGGAGATTACTATTATGTCAAAATGCTTTATCACATTGATTATATTCATAAAGTTTCTATCCAGTGTGCTTCTTCTATGTACATGGAGATTATTATGGCAGGCAAAGTTTTTCACACATTGGTTATATTCATAGCGTTTCACTCCAATAAGTGTTCTTGTTCAAGATAAGTCTTACATGAAAAGACGTCATGACATTAGTTATATTTATAAGGATTTTCTGCAACATGGATTTTTATGTCTTCGGAGAGCACTGTTATCTACAAAGGCTTTACCACATTGGTTACATTCATAAGGTTTCTCTCCAGTGTGAGTTCTTTTATGCCTTTGGCGACTACTGTTATCGGCAAAGGCTTTACCACATTGGTTATATTCATAAGGTTTCTCTCCAGTGTGAGTTCTTTTATGTACTAGGAGATGACTGTTACGTACAAAAGCTTTACCACATTGATTACATTCATAAGGTTTCTCTCCAGTGTGAGTTCTTTTATGTTTTTGGAGATTACTGTTACATGCAAAGGCTTTACCACAATGGTTACATTCATTAGGTTTCTCTCCAGTGTGAGTTCTTTTATGTCTTTGGCAACTACTGTTATCAGCAAAGGCTTTACCACATTGGTTACATTCATAAGGTTTCTCTCCAGTGTGAGTTCTTTTATGTTTTTGGAGACTACTGTTACATGCAAAGGCTTTACCACATTGGTTACATTCATAAGGTTTTTCTCCAGTGTGAGTTCTTTTATGTACTAGGAGATTACTGTTCCGTTCAAAGGCTTTACCACATTGGTTACATTCATTAGGTTTCTCTCCAGTGTGAGTTCTTTTATGTATTAGGAGATGCCTGTTACGTACAAAAGCTTTACCACATTGGTTACATTCATAAGGTTTCTCTCCAGTGTGAGTTCTTTTATGTATTAAGAGTTGACTGTTCAGTGAAAAGGTTTTACCACATTGGTTACATTCATAAGGTTTCTCTCCAGTGTGAGTTTGTTCATGTACTAAAAGACTACTCTTACATGCAAAGGCTTTACCACATCGGTTACATTCACAAGGTTTCTCGCCAGTGTGAGTTCTTTTATGTTTTAGGAGATGACTGTTCTGTAAAAAGGCTTTATTACATTGGATATATTCATAAGGTTTTTCTCCAGTGTGAGTTCTTTTATGTATTAGGAGATGACTGTTACGTACAAAAGCTTTACCACATTGGTTACATTCATAAGGTTTCTCTCCAGTGTGAGTTCTTTTATGTATTAGGAGATGACTGTTCTGTGAAAAGGCTATACCACATTGGTTACATTCATATTGTTTCTCTCCAGTGTGAATTCTTTTGTGTTTTTGGAGACTACTGTTACATGCAATGGTTTTACCACATTGGTTACATTCATAAGGTTTCTCTCCAGTGAGTGTTTTTTCATGTACTAGGAGATGACTGTTACATGCAAAGGCTTTACCACATTGGTTACATCCATAAGGTTTCTCTCCTGTGTGAGTTCTTTTATGTCTTTGGCAACTACTGTTATCGGCAAAGGCTTTACCACATTGGATACATTCATAAGGTTTCTCTCCAGTGTGAGTTCTTTTATGAACTAGGAGATGACTGTTCGTTGCAAAGGCTTTACCACATTGGTTACATTCATAAGGTTTCTCTCCAGTGTGAGTTCTTTTATGAACTAGGAGATTACTGTTCTGTTCAAAGGCTTTACCACATTGGTTACATTTATAAGGTTTCTCTCCAGTGTGAGTTCTTTTATGTTTTTGGAGATCACTGTTACATGCAAAGGCTTTACCACATTGGTTACATTCATACGGTTTCTCTCCAGTGTGAGTTCTTTTATGTATTAGGAGATGACTGTTACGTACAAAAGCTTTACCACATTGATTACATTCATAAGGTTTTTCTCCAGTGTGAATTCCTTTATGTCTTAGGAGATCACTGTTAGTTGCATAGGCTTTACCATATCGGTTACATTCATGAGGGCTCTCTACTCTATGTATCCTTTTGAGTCTTAGGACATGACTTTTCTGTGCAAAGGCATTACCATATTGGCTACATTCATAGTTATCCGCACCAGTATGCATACTTTTACATGTGTGGGGACTACTGTGATTTGCAAAGACTTCATATTGAGTATCTTCAGGGAGTTTGTCGGCACAATGATTGTTTTCATACCTGCAAAGATAATTGGCACATATGACAGCTTTTCCACATTCATTACACTAATGGATGTTTTTGCCACATGACTTAATTTTGCGATTTGAATTAAAGGTAAAGAAGAATTACATTTTGAATTTTCATCATTATTTTTATATTCACGGTGTTCTCCTTCTCTACGGGTTGTTTTGCATATTTGAAAATAAATGTGATGGTAAAAATATTTGTTACCTGGCTCACATTTATTATATACTTTCTTCTATAAGATGTTTTACCACATATTTGTAGAAAACTGCAATACCTCAGAGCTTTAACAGAATGACTAGATCAATAACTTTCCCCATACTGTGAGCCAAAATAAATATGTAAAGATAACTGAGTAAAAGAATAATTTGTATATACCTAAAACTATATTTTTTGCAGTGTGATTTTGTGAGAATTCCTAATGAAGGTGAAAAAACAGTTAATTGATGATGGTGTATATTGTGTGAAAGTATGCCAGTATATGTGAATGCTAACTGTTGAGCCAGCAATCAGTTCAGTACTGATGAAATCATAGTATTGTTAGTTCTACAGCTGATCACCTGTCCTATATTTTGTAAACATTTGTCCTTCCTTACTTATTTATTGGAAATAAGAAAGAGCTAATAAGTGATAGCAGAGCACAAAATGAAGGACAGAACTTCTGAGTGAGAGAGGTTTGCTGGGAAGAAGAAAGCAAATGACAGGCCACTCACCAGCATGACAATGAGGTTAACAGATGACCATGAACAGTAACAAAAAGGTAGAACTGGCCATGCATTGGGATACTGTGCTAGGATTGTGTTAGGGAAAAAAGGTGCTCAGAATCTGCCCAGTTAAATTGCCTAAGCTTTAAAATATTAAAAAGCCTCTGTGTCATTATTTGTATTGCTGGCAGCTCTAAATAGCCCATATAAATCATAATAGGTATCAATTTTTAAACATCTACTCAAAATGGGGACTACTATACCTTTTAGTTGTTCTGGGTGGTACATTGTTTCTTTCAATATACATATATTAAAATGACTTCTACTCACTGTGATACATGATAATATAACTAACTATAAAAAGAATAATAAATGACATGATTTCATGATGCAGTCACACATTTGATTTTTGTTCATCACAGACACATGCTTTAGGGGTTATCGTTTTTCCACAACAAAATTCTTGACTCTAAAAAATGGCCCTTCTCACAAAACTTAGGTATATTATTACAAGTATATGAGTAACTCCATTTTACTATGGACGAGTTGATTAGTATAATGTTTTGGATATAATTTCATCACCTATTTTCTGTGAATACATTTGGCAATATCTGAGTTGTAGGAGACTAAACAAATTGCAGTTTTACCTCATAGTGCTAATGAGTAAACAATTTAATCATTGATTTTGCGTAAGTATGATTTCCTTGCATTCTGTCTTAGAGGAGTGCCTTGCAAACACATATCAAACACCTAACATGGAGGTGGTACATGGTTTAGTAACAAATTAGTCATCATCAATAAATATACTTAAAACAGTTCATTTACACTGTCCCTTCTCTTTCAAACTTCCAGAACATATAAAAATTTTCTCAGAACCATATTCATATCAGCTTACAATGAAAATTACTTTGCATATCTTCTAGAACTTTGACAATGCTCTTCTATATTATGACTTTCCCAATTGTGGCCTAAAATACAGTAACAGAAAATGTATGATTTATTATTGGAAATGAGACAAAATTTAAGTCGTGTTCTAGGGTCAGTCAAAGCACCATTCACCTCACTCTTCCTCATCATCAAAAGAAATTACAGAAGAACTTAAATAATGAATAAAGAGCTTTCCCTATATTTTAAAAAGTAAAGAAAATTCACTGTCCTACCTATAGCAGTGAGGTTCCTGTAGGTCTCCAGCATTATATCTTTGTAGAGATTCCTCTGGGAAGGATCCAGCAAAGCCCACTCTTCTCGAGTGAAATTCACATGCACATCATTGTAGGTCAATGCTATCTAAAATATCCACACACATGTACAACAGAAAGCATGATACTTAGAACACTGGAAATATATCCTTTATTTACAATATTTTCAATGTATTCTGGTGGTTCTTCTACTTAGTTTCTGACATACAAGTTGTAATGTAATCACCAACTCTTTTTAGGAGTAAACTCAATAGTGAGGTTCACCTCTCTAATTTCTGCATCCTTTTAGTAGGATATAGCCTGGCAAGAGAAATGTCAATTAACAGATAAAGAGAGAGAGAGAACAGATCAACAGTACTGAGCCCACATGAGAGAAATAGTATAAAGGATTCCTGACTCTTATAAGAATGGGCAGGCTGAGTGTAATTTCTGATGACTTGATTTCCAAAATCACTCAGGAAACAGGCTGGTGTATTCCACAGAGCTGGATGGTAGACTGCTCTTTGCAATAAGTTCCAGGACACTCATGGGTACATATTAAGATCCTGAATAATATGCAAAAATTAATCAAACAAGCAAGATAAAAAAACTTAAAGATCTTTCTCAAGTTTCTACAAAGATTTATATATTCATTTGAGTTCTGCATAAATATCTAGAAACCTGAAGTGCCTCATTTTAAAATGTAATATTAACATGATCTTTTAAAAATGAAATGTACATTTGAACAATTACAAAAGGAGAGTCAAAAATTTAGCAATTTAAATGTTGATCATAAATACTCGCAAAACAAATCCAAGCACACATCAAAGATATACATGATGAACAAATTGGCTTACTCTCAGGCATACAGGGATGGTTCAACATATGAAAATCCATCAAAGTAATCCACTATATAAAGATACTGAAAGACAAAGATCACATGATCATCTCATTACATGAGAAAAAGCCTTTGACAAAGTCTAACACTCCTTCATGTTAAAAGACTTGGAGAAATCAGGCATACAAGGAAGCAGGCACATAATACAATGAAGGCAGTAAAAAACAAGCTGATAGACAACATCAAATCAGTTGGAGGGAAACTTATAGAAAATCTACTAATATGAGATATAGGACAAGGATGCCTCCCCTCTCCATATCTCTTCAATGTAATCCTTAAGTCCTAGCTAAAGCAATAAGACAACTGAAGGTTATCAAGGAGATACAATTTGGTAAGGAAGAATTCAAAGTATCACTATTTGCAGATGATTTAGTAGTATACCTAAGTGACCCAAGAAATTTTACCAGAGAATTCCTACAGTTGATATACACTTTCCACAAAATGGCTGGGAACACAACTAACTAAAAATTTCATTAGTCCTGTATACAAATGAAAAATGGGCTGAGAATGAAATTTGGAAAAAAACACCCTGAACGGTAGCTACAAACAACATGAAGTGAAAGACCT
>NW_026588313.1:0-2310 GCF_907164565.1 Psammomys obesus | reverse complement strand
TGATAGCTAAGATTAAAGAGGTTCAGAACAGCCTGAAAATATATTTCCCAGGGTGGTTGAAATTCTTCACATATGAGAAGATACCAGCCTTATAAAAGGTAATGTGTATGTGCATGCCTGCAATGGGGTTTTACATGGAATGTCTTAAGCAGCACATTTTAATTTTTGGTGAAAATATAGCACAGGGTGTCTTCAGATCAATTTGTCTGGTCCCAACTGGTAGAGCATGAAAGAAAAATAAAGTAAAATCAGTGTGGAGCTCTGACATCTGAGAGAAAATGCCCACATATCAACAGTTGTTTGAGAGGATATGATAAAATTGTGTATACTCAGCTTTTTGTCATAGTAATAAAAGAACTGAGACAAACAAGAATGGAAAGATGATCAGGTATCTTTTATTTTTAATTGAAGAAGTCTCAGCCTTTGGTCTGCTGCTCCATTGCTGTGATTGCTGTGGCAATGCAGAACCTCAGTGGAAGGGCAGAGACAAGCAAAGCTGCTCACCAAGTAGAACACAGGGGCAGAGAAGAAAGGAGACACAGGGGCAGATAGGCCTTGCAAAGGCAGGGCCCCTTCCTGTGAGGGTCACTTCATTCAGCTGGGAACTCATCAGTTAGTTAATCCATTGACAGAACTAACGTCCTCATGCTCCAGTCACCCATGGGTAGCATCAGCAACTGGACACTGAGGTCTCAGTAGGTGCCCAGTTAGGGCATACTTGGCATCTAAGTCATACGTGTGTGTATATCACAAAGCAGTCATGAGCTATTTGCTCTTCAGTGTCTCATTTTCTTACTGTGAGAGACTGTGTGGGAGATTGCAGTGGGAGAACTGATGCTTCATACTTAAGTTATATATTTGAGCAAAATTCATAATTAGTGGCATAACAAGGAGCAATGTATCACCACTCCAGAGGCAGAAGGACCTGGAGAAGAGTCTCACACAACAGCTGACTTTATTCAGAGCAGCAGACAAATTATACTGAGGGTTAAGAAAGCTCAAGCTGAATACAATAACCAAGGCAAGCTGGCATGGCAAATACGGTTTTCCAGAGAAGCACACAAAGAACAGTTTAAACATTATCAATCAGTAATAATAATCAGTTTGAAATAAAGTCACTTTTTTTTCTGCTGCACCTAGTAGAGCATAAAAACACTTCCAAGAACATTTTATGTTTTAAAGAAACAAGACTCTGTTTTTTTTTGTTTTCTTTTGTTTTTAATATATTATTTATTTATGATTTATATAGTATTTGACCTGCATGTGTGATTGCATGCCAGAGAGGGCACCAGATCTCATCTTTTTTTAGATGGTTATGAGCCACCTTGTGGTTGCTGGGAAAAGCTGGAATTGAACTCAGGGTCTTAGGAAGTTTAGCCAGTTCTCTTAAACTCTGAGCCATCTCTCCAGCCCCAATTTCTTGGAATGTCACACAAGCATGTCAAGCACTCGGGTTCTCACATGACTCCATTCTTGGGCCGTGACATGACAGCAACATGTTTATGTTTTTCATAAGCAAAAGCAGGCAGGATTCAATCAAATTTCAGTAGAAGAAGAAATTTTTGTAAAAGAAGAAGAAATTACATTGCTTCTAATTTTTTTAAGAGGAAGATGTTATGTTGAGTACCATTTTTTATTAATTGTACTGGTGAGTTTTATGTCAGCTTGACAAAAGCTAGAGTAATCTGGGAGGGGGGAGGGTGTCTAGCCAGGCTGAACATGGCAAACAAGGTGCCAGTAGCTTTGGCCTTTTTCCTTATTCACTCTGCCTTGCTAAAAACTGTTCCAAATCTAGCCACCAAGGTCTTTTCCCTTATTTGGACACTTCCTCCCCTGAGGCTGACTACCAAGGTTTAGTTATCAAAGTACTGAAGTCCAACAATCAAAAGATCCCTTTGGCTTAAGCATGCCCAATTAAAATTAAACACCTCATTTGAACACAGGGTTTCCCCTTGTACCTTATAAACTGCTGATGCCTGTCTCCTTTCTGCTCCTTCATGGTCCCTGCCTCCTGCTTTCTGGCCGGCTTGAGTACTTGCTTTGACTTACCTCAGTGAAGGACGTATTGGAACCATAAGTGAAATAAATCCTTTTCTTCCCAAGTTGCTTTTGGTCATGTCGTTTTATCATAGCAATGGTAACTTAGCTAAGATACAAATCTGGAGTAAATTTATGCAAATTGCACAAGTCAATACTTAAAACATTCCTTTTAATCATTTAGAATAAAAATGATTGAAATTTAAAATACTGAAACATATAGATATATATTATGTAAAATGTAATAATGTATTAAGTTTAGAGATTGTTAAA
>NW_026588312.1:0-1004 GCF_907164565.1 Psammomys obesus | reverse complement strand
TGAAATGGCATTGGTCTGGATTTGTGAAAATCCACCTTGCTCAGTGGGGTGAAGTAAGTCCTGTGGAAGTAGAACAGACATATCCTGGAGAGAGGTCTCTGGAGTTACAGTAAGAGCTAGGTCCAGATGTTTAATTGATGTTGTATATGATTTTGAATGTTCAGTTCTAGACATTGCCTCTAGAGCTGCAGGTGAAAGAAATGCTTTTGTCATTGAAGGCCAAGCTGAGCTCCCTTGCTGTCTTGGAGAAGGTTCAGCAGGAATCTCTTTAGGCTGGGTTGGGACCTCTTGACCAGACAAAGAATAGTGATCCTTTTTTGGTGGGGTTGGATGCTGAGATGGGACACTGTGTGATGCTAGAGAATAAAGTTGACCATGACCCAAGGGTGGACCTTTTAGCTCATGATGACCTGGAGGTTGAGCTACCTCTTCTTTAGGCAGTTCCAGAACCTGTTCTGGAGCCTTTTGCTGGGCTGGAAAGAGTCCTCCTTCCTTGGAGATCTGTGATATTCCAGTTGTGTCTTCCTGCTGGCGTAGAGGTTTATCATATAGAACAGATTCTGGGGATTGAGGTAGAATGCCCTGTTGATTTGGCAGGAGCTCAGCCTCTGCAGCTTCATGGTAGACAGATGTTCCCATACCTATGGGGTTTTTTGTTATTGTTATCGCCAGATTTGGTTGACCAGTCCCATGTGACAAGCTAGAATGCTGAGCCTGATAGTGACCTGGGGGCAAAACTGTCACTTCATGGTTCTCTCGAAACTGAGCTTGTTGTTCTTGTACAGTTGAAGAAGGTTTAAACTCTTCAGCATACTCTGAGGCTTGAGCTCGTACCTCTTGCTGGCTTTCAAACTGACTCTCCCCAGGAGTCTCAGCCTGAGCTGGAGGCTTCTCCTCATTGAGAAAGGGTCCCACCTCACCAGGAGACTCTAAAGGATGCGCTGGGAACTCCTGCTGGGCTAGAGAAGATTCAGTCTCTTTGGTAGGCTCTGAAGTTATGGTAA
>NW_026588311.1:0-3452 GCF_907164565.1 Psammomys obesus | reverse complement strand
TTAACATGTGGGTTATAATGTGACTGCCATCTTGGTATGGGTAAAAAAAAAAAGGGAACCTTGGTCAAATAATTCTCATTTCCTTCTAGGTTAAAAGGATGAGTTATTTTAAATTGATATTGGTTTTAAAAATTACATTGTTTGCACTGGTAAATTGCTGGTTTTAAAATCTGTTTTTGACTTTTAAAGATTATGGTTATACCTTGTGACTTCTCTCCTACAAAAGGGGTACTTTATTTTGATATTGCAAAAACGGGTTTTAAAAAATTGTTTAACTGTTTAAGGCTATAATAAAACTTCTAAAGTTTATCAGGCATTTGGGTATGACAATGATCTTGGGTAGTCTGACAAAAAATTTGGAAGTTTCTCGATCCTTTGGGGGAGAATAAAAATACTTTGATATTTATTTTATCAATTTTACTAAATGAAACCCAGCCGTATGATTTGTGCTAATGGAAAAAAAAATGCAGTTTTTAGAATGTATCTTATGGAGAGCTGTTTGTTTGTTAAGCTGCTTTGTTTATGGAAAAACATGTTACCACCCTGGTCTTTACCTTCAGAAAAAAAAAAAGGAAGTTTTTACAAGTTCCTTAAAGCTTGTTCTAAGTTTCTCAGAGTTTATGTGACCTTGGACCATCTTGTCTGCTACAGGGAAGTTATTTTAAAAAGAACTTGGCAGTTTCAGAACTCCTCTTTGTAGTAATGTAACTTGTTTTTGCTTTGCCTATAAAAAGCAAATCATAGACACTGGGCTCCAGCAGGATCATGTCAGAATGGAAAGGATTTTGATGAGAGTTTTTATGTTGTCTGAAAAGCAAAAGAGAGAGAGCAAGAAAGTAAAAATGTCTGGTTAAGCCAGAAAAAGGAAGCTAGGAACCTGAAGGTATACAGAATGTTGCAGAAGGTTAGTGAATGTATGTATAAAATAACCAGAGGGTATTAAAAAAAACGGTATTTTAAAATATGTTGTACTTCATTTAAAAGGCTGGTGATTCCTCATTGCAAAATGTTTTCTTATGCTCTTTTAAGGGGAAAAAATTCTGGCTGATAGGTTTGGTATGGCTAGAATAATTCATACAGTTTAAAATTGTTCTGTACTGTTCTGTTATGCAGTTGGTTCTAAAACTTATTTAATCACTAAGTTAAAACTCTAGGTTGTGGGGGATTATGGATGCTCCACAGTGTTTGCTGTATCATCAGCAGCACCTAATGGCTATGTTTGGTATTGTCAGTCGTAGCCTGTGCTAATGCTAACACATGGTTAGCCGCCATGACGGTTCAGGGATAGAGAGCACATGAAGCTGTATTTTTGCTGCCATATTTGTTTAGGGCTTCCAGCTGAGTTCAGTTACATGTGGCCAGCTCCCATGCTGGTCTGGAGATAAAGAGGGTGGAGCCACCATTTGGTTCAGGTATCCCAGTTATGTTCAGTTGTCTGATTAGTGCTAAATGCAAAGTTTTTTTTACTGGTCAATTTTAATACAAGTAGTAGAAGCAGCAAGATTTACTAGCCTCTCTATGAACTGTATATGATTAAAAGGTTTGCTTTAATTTTGGTTCAAAAAGAGCAGATTTAAAGTTATGCTAACAACTACAGTTGGTTAAGATGTTGGGCTATACCTAGTATCTTTGTTTAGTTTTTTTAAGGTTAAGACTAGGATGGGTAACTAAAGTTGCCTTTGTAAATCTACTTAAAATATATATTCCTAGAACATGCATCTCAGAAATATGTTAGAACTAGAGAGTATAGCATTCTGTTTTTATAGGACACAGTTTAGAGAAGATGATAAAAACAAAGAATAACTCAGATATGCTGGCCCTCAAGCTTGTCAGAGACCTGATGAATATGGCATTTTAACTGTGTAAGCTTATTGTGACAGAAAGTCCCGAAATCCTGGCAGTAGCTCCCCCAACGTCTCCGAGAAGATTTGGGCACAATGACAGATGACTGTGACTCTGGATTGTATTATGCTAACCACTGGGCAATACTGCCCCAAGTGGCCCACTGCTAGGGCCCAGCCTAAGCTGTGGACAAAGCCGGGGACATCTGAAGAGCCATTGTCTCACATTGTGAGAGGCAAGGTGAGGTCAATCTCTTCTGTTCCTCTTTCCACAGAAGCAGTAGAAGCAGTCTCTCACCTTCTGTGCCTGGTTGGACAGCCTCTGTTCAGGATGCCGTGAGACCACAGGAGCCAGGGACACTGCCTAGGTGATGGACTAACTAGTCATCCCTGTCATTTTGATTGGCACATAAATTGGTATATTTTTTTAGCTTATAATTTATTCTTCTCAGGTCTCTGAACACCTTGATGGCTATGCTAAGCTTACAGCTAAGGAGAAGACAATTAGATCCACTGTTAGCTCATTGATCAGTTCATTAGCTAGAACCACTGTGTACTAGATCTCTTATTTAGAAGAAAAACAGGTTTGCCTTGCTCACAGGACTCATGTTAGTTGCCTGTGTCTTAAGATAAAAAATATAGAGCCTATGTAGGGTCTGAGGATACAGGAGTTTAGGTTGTAAAAATCTAGAGAGTGTTGTTATTTGGTCTGAGAAAATGTTTCAGGATTGATAAATGCAAAAAGTTGGAGAGTCTAAGGTGTTTTAAGGTATATAATTATGAGTTATAATGATATAAAAATAGTTTAAAGCAGATTAAAAATGGGAGATACTTTAGATTTCTCCCCCCCTCTTTTTTGCTACTGTTGTGCTTATGTTACAAGATTTCAGAAGTTCAGAGTTTTGGCATTGATCAATAGAGTTCTAATAAGTTGATGGAGCACTGACTGCTTATTATTCAGTCACCAGGTTGACATTTTAATTTCCTTTGGTTGTCTTCTGGAGATTGACTTAAAGGTGCTTCTTGTCATGTTAAAAAACATCTGTTTAATGTGTATATCTGACCCAAAAGTCATAGCTTTTACTATAGTATTCTTAATATCTGCCATTTCTGGGGTAGATTTTGACACAGGAATATCTTAAACCTATACCTTCTAGTTACTTTGTTAAGAAAAGTCCAAGCATCCTGGGTTTAGCACTAAAGCCAGTAATGTATTTCTGCCTAACTTTCCAGTGTAAACATGGAAGTGAGAGCTAAAAGTAGATGCTGAGTATATGAAAAATGGCCAAGCTCCATTCGTGACTAATTACCAACAGCTATGCCCACAAAATAAGTGTTAAAGAGTTCCAGACCATGGACACACCTAGTTGTTTATAAAGATTATAAAACAAACAGCTAACTGATTCAGTGGGATGCAGTTTTAACTGTTACTCTCAGAATGTTATATTAAATTTACTGAATATATATTTCCTTTTGTGTACCAAAAAGTTCATATGAGTTTCAGGATGTGACCTGGATCTGGCATACCTCAAAAGGATCACAGATGAGATTTTCCGTGATCTTTCCCATTTAATAGATAAATTTTAACTTCTGTCTCCAGGCTAAATTTGT
>NW_026588310.1:0-10357 GCF_907164565.1 Psammomys obesus | reverse complement strand
TTGGGTGGGTAATAAACAGAAGGGTGAAGGCTGGTGAGATGGCTCAGCAGGTAAAGTTTGCCACAAAGTCAGATGACCCAATTTCATCTACAGGGCCCACTTGGTGGAAGTAGAGAGAACCAACTCCTGAAAGCTATTTTCTGGCCTCTACATGAACCAAGTCACTCAAGTGCACTCTCCCAACACATGCTCCCAAAATATGCACAATCAAACTTTTAATACGTTGAACTGAAGCTGGTAAATTTGAGACATAGGATGAATAATACTTTCACAAGTTTAACTAACCCATTAAAATATATACATATATAAGTATATATATTTGCTTTTTGAGACAAGGTTTCTCTGTGTAATAGCCCTGCCTGTCCTAGACTCACTTTGTAGACAAGGCTGGCTTTGAACTCACAGAGATTAGTCTGCCTCTGCCTCCTGAGTGCTGGGATGTGGTGCATGTGCCACCACACCCAAACAGTATGTATATATTTTTTGACATACCAAGATGAGAGTGTCTTCAATGCTGCACCAGACATGGATGTTGTGGGCCCTGTAAAGAGGAGCCCTATTTTACTGTAAAAGGAAATAGGTACCACTCCCTTAGGGTACGGGCAAATACTGATGTCCTGTAAAAACAAATATGACCCTCCCCAAGCCTTGGTGAAAACAGCAAAAACCAACAACACCTGGGTTTATTTAACCGAGAAGAGGCTCTGCACCCTTGCAACACAATTAGCAGAAATGGAAGCCTCCGGCTGTCAGAAGCTGAACACCACCTGCCCTTGAGCAGAGTGACTCTGGCCAATGATAAAACACCTGAGATGGGGTGTGGGGAGAAATAATGTGGGCTAAGGACAGGTTTCTCGTGCTATTGCTTTTTAAGATGTACACCAAAATCCCAATTTAACCATTTTAGTAAAAGCTAGCAGAAATAAACAACATTTCACCAAGATGGCTTATCAATACTTATCCATGACGGAGCAATCCCAAAGCACCACCGATAATAACCATGGAATATTGAACAGTTATGTGTTTGCTAATCAAAAGTGGATTCGAGCTGAGGGTAGCAGCTCACACCTGTAGTCCCCATAACTCAGGAGGCAGGGGTGGAGATGGCAGGGATGGGGGAATGGAGGGATGGGGAGGGATGGTGGAGATGGTGAGGTTGGGGGGGATAGGTTGTGAGTTTCACAGCAGGACCTTGTCTGTAAAATCCAAAACAAACAGACAAGACCAAAGAAGAAGCAGACAAAGGGAAACCCAACAACGCCCTAGAAGGCTAGGAAGAAAGAAGCTTTTTCTATGTATCTCTCTGTAGGAAGAATTTGACTACAGTGTGACCATTAAAAAAAATATATTAGCTGGGTGTGGTGGTGCATGCTTTTGACCTCAGCATTCAGGGGGCAGAGGAAGGGGGATTTCTGTGAGTTCCAGGCCAGCCAGGGCTATACGAATCATCTCAAAAAAAAATAATAATAATAATAAAATAAAATAAAAGTGCACAATTTAAGACATGAGATTTCTATTAAAGGGAAGATTTTTAAATATGGAGATCAGAAAACCTAAATAGAAAAAAATCTCCCAACCACTGGGTGAAACAACAAAATTCAGACTGTGAAATCTATACATTGTTATAGTCACACTACTTGAGTTCGACATACATCTTGACGCCCCCACCCCCCGCATAAATAATACATTAGCAGGATGGAGGACAAGTTTTTGTTTTTTAAATGAGCTGGCCAGCAAAATCTTCCTTGAGAGAAGAGACTCTTTCCTGGGTTGTCCTGTTTTTTGTTTTGTTTTTGTGGGAAGGGTTTTACACTACCTCATTTAATTTCACATAAGCATGGAAGGGGGGCAGTGGCAGAAGAATAGAATTTGGTCCTTCATTCAGGGTCTAAAGCTGATGTTCTAATAAGTCAAATACTTTAAATTACTTTGTCTTGGTCTAAAAGCACTTTAGAATATTCCGGATTCCATAATTTTTCAGAATGGAAGCATCAGTTCCCCGAAGACAAGAGTCAGGAGGAGAGAGATTCAGCTGAGACACTGTTTAGGGAGTCTGAGGGTGGGAAGGGTTGAGGACGAGTCAAAGAACTGCAAACTGCTGCTGACTGTTTTCTGCAGAGTCAAAGTCTTCAAAGAAAACAAACCAAGCTGGGCGCAGTGGCAGCCTAGATCCCAGCACTCAGGGAGGCAGAGCTAGGCGGGTCTCTATGAGTTCAAGGCCAGCCTGGTCTGCAAATCGAGTCCAGGACAGCCAAGGCTACACGGAGAAACCATATCTTCGACAAAACAAAACCAACTAAACAAACAACCCTTCCCCCCTTTTCTTTCGCCTGTATTTCCAGCATCATTCCCGCCTTCCCAGACACACCATTTATCCACAAGTGTTTGAAATGATTTGTTAGAAGCAGTGAAGACTGCAGGGCTCGGTGGGTAAACGGACTTGCTGCCAAGCCTGAGGACCCGAGTTTAATGCCCAGAGTCCTCCTCATAGGAGGGAAGAAGCAACTCTTGCATGCTGTTCCCTGATCTCCATAAGGCTGCCAAGACCGGTAACGTGCACACAGAGAAAACAAGCAAATAAAAGACTACAAGGCTTCAAATCAAACATTTACTAATTGGCAAGTTTCCCCTTGCCTCTGTAGGTAAATAAATGACCCTCGACTCAGTTTCCTCATTTGGCAACCGCAACACACAATCCTCCAGCTCATATAACATCTCACGCCATAGTCACAGTAATTTATGCGCCCCCCAGTTACCAGGCTGGGAATAACATAGACGTTACCCAGAATCCCACCTCCAAGCGCAGAGCCTACTTTCTGCAAACTGGCAATCACCGCAAGAAGAGAGCCAGCTCTGCCTCTGCACCACACGTACCTGGTGCTAGCCCTCGAGGAGGTTCAGGCTAGCACATGGCTAGCCTGTTTAATGCCCATTGGCTGCAAGTTCTGACTAGCCCTTCCCCAGCAGATTCAGAACAGCTGTGTGGGGTATTGGCACCCGCGCCCTGCAGCTGCTCAGGGAAGCTCATCCACTCTTCCCAAACCTTCTTACTAACTAGATTGTATTCTTATTAAGATGTTAAAAAATTAAAATTGTGTGTGTATGTAGACCAGAAGAGAGCATGGGATTCCTTAAAGTTTCATCAGATTGATGTGAGCTGCCTAATTTGAGTGCTGGGCACCAAACTTAAGTCCTCTGCTAGACTCATAACGACTGAGCCATCTCTCCAATCAAAGACTCTTTTTAATCTTATGTGCTGTAGGACCTTGGATATCACAACCCCACCTGGTGTTCCCAAGCACTGTAGATTCAGGGTCCTTACATTTAAAAAGTTTAGCCTGAAAGTAGTACATGGTATTTATTATTTTTTTAAAAAAAATTTACTACAAGCTGACCCTTCATAATTCTTTGTATATATGAAATACAAAATGACATTAAATATATTCATTGTGGAATAAGCTAAATATCATATTGAATGTTTGGGGGCAAATTTGACATTTATCTTTAGCACATTTTTTTAATTTTTTTTTTGAGGGGAGATTCAAAACAAGGTTTCTCTGTGTAGCCCTGTCTGTTCTGGATCTCACTCTGTAGACTTGGATGGCTGTTAACTCAGAGGCTCCTGCCTCTGTCTCCAAAATGATGGGATGAAATATTATTCTTAAGCGTATGTTTATGTATGTGTGTGTGTATATACTTGAATGTGCATATAGAGGCCAATAATCAACCCTTGTCCCGCCTGCGGAACTAGTTATTGGGTGGGACTCGAGAGGGACCCTTACCTGAAAGGCAAAACGGGCGAGAAAGAAGAATGGGACCAAGCTAAATCTTGTCAAGGTCCGTTAATTGAAAGCCAAGGTACAGAATATAAACGAGGGAAAAGGGGGGAAGGGGGAGGGGGAAGGTGAGCTGGAATTTGCATTGACTCCAGCTCAAAGGGGGGCTGTTAGTGGAGCTGTCTGAGGGCTACTATCTTGCAAATTCCCTCAGTAAGCCTTTTCTGCCCTAATCTATTCCTGTCGTCTTGGCTAATCTATTCCTGTCGTCTTGAGTCAATGTTTTTCTAAGGGAGGAATCCTTTGACTCCCAGCCCAGGGTCGGTCGGAGGGACTCTCTGTTTCTGACTCAGGGTCAGTCTGAGATATTTCTCTGGCTCATAGCTCAGGGTCAGTCTTTGGCAAACCCTGAGTGTCATTCCCCTGTTCACCTTCTTTATATATTTCTTTGTTTTTCAAGACAGAGTTTCTCTGTGTAGCCCTGGTTGTCTGGAACTAGCTCTGTAGGCCAGCCTGGCAGAGAACTCATAAATCCGCCAATCTTTGTCCCCTGAATGCTGGAACTAAAAGCCTGCACCACCACACCCAGCTCATTTATTTTTAAAAAGTTTATTTATTTTTATTTTATGTGTATGAGTGTATTCTGCCTGCATGTATGTCTGTGTATCATGTGTGCACGGTGCCTATGGAGGCCAGAAGAGGGCGTCAAATCCCCCTGGAAGTAATGGTGGTTGTGAGTTGCCCCATGGGTGATGGGAACAAAACCAAGGTCCTCTGCAAGAACATTAGTGCTCTTAACCCATGAGCCATCTTTCTAGCTTACATATTTTTAAAGACAGTGTCTATTTCTGGTTTGGAGCTCACAACTCCCTCCTTTTTAATTCAGGCGTTATCAGCCAGTCCTCTTTCTTGCTCAGTGCATGCTTTATGCATTGAGCCATCTCCACAGCCCCTACAATATATTATTCTTAGTTTTTCAAAATACACATTTATTAGCATGTTTGTGGTGCACATACCTGTGAATCACTGTGTGCACAAAGGCCCGGGTTTCATCCCCAGTGTCACATAAAACTGGGCATGGTGGCACAGACCTGTAACCCCAGCATTTGGTTGGTTGTTGTTGGATATTAATATTTATTATTGGTATATCTTTTAATTAATGGGTGGTTATTCCTAAACCAGCTGTATACCCAAATCACCACAGAGAGACCAGGATTTATTTAATTAACTAGAGCACAATGCTGGGCAATAGTTACTGTATCCTGAACCTCCAAACCCGCATAGTTTCCTCCATTCAGATTTCACTCATTATACTTGCTTTTAGTCATATCTTAGGTCCGGTTCATCTCTCCTCATGGTTCCAAGTCCTGCCCTGCTGATCTCAGCTCTCCTACTCCTCCCACTCCTCTCACTCCCCTCCCGACCAGAATGTCCCACCCTAGTCTCTCCATTGCTCAGCATTGTGGCTGGTTGTTTTATTGACAACACAGAGAACCAATGGTGGCATGTTTACACAAACTTGAGACAGATGATGTTTAGAATAAGTATCACAATGCAATGTCTGGATTGAAACCAGATAGTGGCATAGTGAAATTAGCATTTTAATAAACAAGGGTAAATTGTATACATTCCAAAAGAACATTATACCAACATTTCCCCCTTTAAGTCCAATAAAAGACTCCTTTTCTTTCAATACAGTATTTATACAATAATTATATAAGTTATGAAAACTATTAGGTAAGATTTACATGTGCAATGTCCAGTTCACATGCATTTGGCAACTTAGGAGAAAGTATGTGATTATCTATCCTATCCTGACAAGTTTAGGATTCTATACCTAAATTAACTTTTATCCTTATTGGTATTATCTATATGAAAACATTTTCATAAATTTTAAACAACTTAAGCTTAATTGTGGAACTATAACTATTTGGTCTTCAACCCCACCACAGCCTTGAGAAGGAATAAATTAGTTACTGGAGTATATAGGAAGTGCATGTTAGCAGCTTCCAAAAAATTTAAAAAAAAATTGACAGAGACAGTTTGCTGCTGAACAGTCATCCATAACCATAACGTTGGAGCAGCATCTTCAGCCTTCCGGCTCAGAATATTTGATAGACATATATGTGAAGCAGGAACTGTTTAGGACTTGCTCACCCTGTCGTGGCAGAATTTGGAAGTTGACTTGTCCTGCATTTAAGCTTGCCCAATTTTGGCAGAATTCTGTCTGTCATGAAACGGGAGATTTTCTTTTCGCCTGGTTGGCTCGTTTGCCACATTTGAAGCCATCTCCATATGGAGGTTCTTTGATGCTCATCATCATCTTTTAGGTAGGCGGGGTGCTGCCAGGAGATGACCTGTTTCATTGTCAAAGAAGCTTTAAAATAATAAAGACATTTTTAAATGCCATATTCTGTAGGTCTCTTAAGTTTTTGAAGACTTGCCTATCTTTATGTAATTGATCTGTCTACAAAATCATATCTATCTGTTAAACCTAGGATGTATACTCCTGTGATGATTAGACTAGTGTCTGACATGACTATGAGTAGATTAACTAGCAATTACTTGCATTACCTAATACCCTAAACAGTTCGTAATAGCAGTTTAAAAGTATTGGACATAACCTTGAATTTCTATCAAAATACTAAAATTTACCAGTGTATTAAAAATACTTATTTTTGCATCAATATACAAAATCCTATACCAGAGTTAAAATTAACCTTATTGAGAATAACAAATAAAGCCTTAAGTTGAGTAGATTCAACAATCTACCTTTTGTCTTTTTATTCCTATAAGATATCCCTGTATTCCCCTTTCTTTTCAACCCCTTTTCTCCTTATCTAAGAAAGAAAGCAAGAGAAAAGAATAAGGAAAAGAGAGAAATCCCTGAGTCTAACCTTGTTTTCTCTCTGAATAAGACCATTAATAATTTATAACCATCTCCCAATGATGTTGTAGTAAATAATAAATAAGTGTTGGGCTATATAATGTTATTATTAGCCCTAAGATTATCACGGTAGTATTATTTAACCCTCTATCACAAATAATAAGACACAGACATCTGTTATATTTTATAATTGCCATATTTACCTTGGGCTGGGCAGATATTTCACCTACATTGGCTCAATAACCTCACCATCCATCTCTCCCAGCCCCCAATCCAATGCCGTCTTCCTTAACCATTGTCATCTGGTCCACCTTCCATACATAATCCCATGGTGCTTGCTTATATATTCTTCATCTGGGCCTCTTCATCCCATTATTGGAGTCCTTCCTTTTGGCCCACATGGTTTGTTTGTTTTTTTTCTCCACACTAACCCACCATGGTATCCTTTCTCCTCTTCGTGTCTGTTTCCTGTGATTCTCTCTTGAACCCCAAAAAGCCCAGGAACCACGCCCACCCCATTCTGCCCTGCCCAGGTATGGGCTGTTTAATCAGCCAATCAGGTTTAATGACTTAGGCAGGTTTACACAACAAGGATAAGTTTATGTAAAAATGTGCTCTTCTGAGCAGGAACAAGATTTTGGAGGCCAGTAATTAACATAAGACCACCCTCCAACACAATGACAATAAACATTCATCGCCACAGAAAATAACCAAAAACCTACCCAATCCCCCTTAAAGGAGTTTGGATGTTCTTGTGAATTTCTTCTACCTGACATTTTGGGCACACAGAAATCCTGATAGGGGGCCCAAAGAAAATTGGGAAAAATGGTTAATTAAGCAAGCATTAACATTTGTGGTCCAGTCTTTGAATGTTGAGAAATTTCAGGCTTAACTGAAGTCCTGTTTGGAACAGTCTAAAAATGCTAGACCAATTGAAATTACTAGCTTTCTTTAAAGCTCTCTTGGGAGCAGGCTTTGATGAGAAATAGCAACTGAAGCAGTTGAGGCAGGAACAAGCAAAATGCTGGAACAAATATGTCAATGTCTCAGCATGCTGGAAGGAGGATTTCTGTCAGTTTTGATCCAGCGTCTCCAGTGTCTGGTCCTTTTGTTCTGCAAACATATACTTTCTCACAAGTATTATACAGTTCTGAAATTATAAATGTATGAGATGTGCAGGATGAAACTAAACTGTAAACCAATTTTATCTATGCCAATTAAAAGAATGGCATAATAAATTTTGAGGATATTATAGCCAAGGATTTATTGGCCATGTATTGTTGGAGTTCTGGCTAGAGACTTTTTTTAATTAAAATTTTTATTTTTTTGTATTAATTACAGTTTATTCATTTTGTATCCCAGCTGTAGCCCCTTTCCTCATTCCCTCCCAATCCCATCCTCCCTCCCTCATCTCCTCCCACCCCCTAAGTCCACTGATAGGGGAGGTCCTCCTCCCCTTCCACCTGACCCTAGTTTATCAGGTCCCATCAGGACTGGCTGCATTGTCTTCCTCTGTGGCCTGGCAAGGCTGCTCCCCCACCTCAGGGAGAGGTGATAAAGAACCAGCCACTGAGTTCATGTCAGAGGCAGTCCCTGTTCCCCTTACTAGGGTACCCACTTGGACACTGAGCTGCCATAGGCTACATCTGAGCAGGAGTTCTAGGTTATATCCATGAATGGTCCTTGGTTGGATTATCAGTCTCAGAAAAGACCCCTGGGCCCAGATATTTTTGGTTCTGTTACTTTCCTTATGGAGCTCCTGTCCTCTCCAGGTCTCACTATCTCTCCCTTCTTTCCTAAGATTCTCTGTATTCTGCCCAAAGCTTGGTTATGAGTCTCAGCATCTGCTTTGATACACTACTGGGTAGTCTTTCAGAGGCCCTCTGTGGTAGGCTCCTGTCCTGTTTCATGTTTGTTTTCCTTTAGCTGGGGCTGAACCTGGCTACTATGAAGGGGAGAGACTCCTCAAAGCCAAGTACTATAAATGACTGAGTCATAAGAAGACAGAAGACCTTTGATGATGTTTTTAGATCTCCTATATCCAGGTGGATTGCGGGCTGGGCTTCCTGTGGTCACATGATTTCACAAACATTATTTTTGCCCAAACTATTATGAGTAGAAGAGACACATACGCACCTTAATGTACAGTCTACACTGATGGGACAATGAAGTTTCTTGTTTTAATACGTACCCCACTTTTATTAGTCTGGCACAGTCCCGGCACATACCTCATTCTGTGGCCAAACTCAGTGGTGTTTTTCTTAGATGAAAGCCCATTGGTAGCTCATAGGTAGGAAGTATGCTTGCAACAGATGAGAAAAAAAAAAAAAGACTATCCCATCAGAATGTGCTTCCACAGCAGGGTCTAATGTACATTATACTGGTAAACTGTCACATGCTATTTGAGTTCATTGAGAAGCTGGCTCTGAAAGTAGGGTTCCTGTCTCTACACTTCACACCCATATGTAGGTCAAGTGCTCTTCAGGACCTGTTGGGGGTTGGTCTGATGCTTATATTTTGATGCTAATTACTGTCCCTCGAGCTCTAGTTGTTGCCTGGATACATCTATTCTTGTGTAAATAATAATGCCTAAGACATTATTATTCTTGATTGGTTGATTAAAAGGCCTAAAACCCAGGAAGGGCAGAATGGGGCGGCGTGGCTAAAGGTTCCTGAGCTCTGAGGACAGGACAATCATGGGAAGCAGAGATACAGACAAAAAGAGAGAGGAAGGAGGATGCCACAATGGATTGGTGTAGAGAAGGAACCACGTGAGCAGGGGGGAAGAACTCCAAGGATGGTGTGGATGGAGAAGACATCAAGATAAAAAATATAAGCAAGTATTTAAAAGATTATGGATGGAAGGTAGCCCAGACAGGGATGGTTAAGGGGGAAGGCATGGTATCCAGGCCATGAGGTTATTGAGATAGCATAGATGAAAATATCTCCCCATCCCAAGTTAAATAAGGTAATTATAAAATCTACCATGACAGTTTACCAGTATAATGGACATTAGAGCCTGCTGTAGAAACACATTCAATAAGACACAGACACCTGTTAAATAATACCACCATAATAATCATAGGGCTAATAACAAAAAAATATTTAGCTCAACACCATTTTTATTGTCAGCAACAAGGATCCTTTTGCCTGAGGAGGGGCTTCCCACTCTACCTCTGTAATAAGAGACAGAATAAAACAGCTCAGAGCTGGAAGGTGAATCATCTCCAACAGAGGTTTATTGTTTATACCATGATATAAAGGTGTCTACAGTGGGAAACAGAAGCCACTGGAATCCTCCGTGGGCAGCTGGGCCATGGAGAGAAAGCACCATTGTGAACTCCAGCTACTGCCTCAACTCGTCCTTTGGCTTTCTGAGGGATCTTGTAAGCTCTCTATTAAACGACATCATCTCTTAACTTTTTTTTTTTCCTTTTTATTGGAGGCCTCACCCCAAGGTGATTCTCTGCTCCACCAGAGACTCACTCTCTGTCTGGAAGTCCAGCTGGCTGCTTTTTCATTCATTTATATTTTGTAAGCACCTTATATATTATCGAGAGGTAGTTTCAAAAAATAAGAGGGGGGAGGGTTGTGTAGGTGCTATTTTTTAAGCTGTTTTATTTGGAGTTTCTTAATGCCTTTACTTCCCTTCCACCAACCCTCACTCCAACTATAGGTAGAAAAGAAAGAAGGT
>NW_026588309.1:0-10080 GCF_907164565.1 Psammomys obesus | reverse complement strand
TGGCACATGCCTATAATCTCAGCACTTACAATGCTTAGGCAGGAGCACAATGTGTTTGGTTGAAGTCAGTCTGAACTACAGGTTGAGACCTTATTTCTTTATGTCTTAATCTCCTTTCTTTCTCTCTCTAACATGCACATGTAACAAAATTAAACTGAAAAACAGATAATGTAAAATTATGAAATAGGTTTTATAGGGAATTAATGATATCAGTTAATGTCTTGAGTTAGTGTCACTGGCCACAAAATATAAATACCATAAAAACCAAATTGTAGTATGAATTTATGCTTTCAAACATTACAGAATTTTCAGTTTGTTTTGTGTGACTTACCCTAACTATCAGCACTGGTACAACATGAAGGACCAGGGATTTGATCAAGTCAACTGGAAAACAGAAGACACATTCTCCATTTTCCTTAAAGTTCATTTTATTTCACTAACATATTTTATCTAATTCTCAGTTTTCACTCAAGTGATGTGCAGGTATTCATGTTAGCAGGCCCCACACACCATATACTATCACTCTATTCTTAGACTCAGTATTCCAATAATCTCTCTCTCTCTCTCTCTCTCTCTCTCTCTCTCAAACACACACACACTTTTCCATTGATCACTTCCTTATCTTTATGTAACTCATAACATGCAACCTGTGATGAATCTCTAGCTTGATGGCTTCCCACAGTCTCTGCAGTGACCCTTCTGCTGCTGCTTCATCTGGGAAAGCTGGATCGTCAGTGTGAGGCTGTAATATTCTAGTCAGCTTCTGTGGGCTTCCAGTCACAGCTGCACTATACTCGGTATCCAAAAACCAATTCGTGTTTTTAAATTATTTTTAAGAGTATCATGTGATAGATATGAATTAGTACCTTATTGGTAAGTGATCAGCATTTATTTCTGCTGTCCTTCACTATTTTATAAAGGTTTCATGGAAGTGGCTTGAGTGGCTATGGTCTTCATCTCCTGAGATCACTGAAGGTCTATTCTTGTTGCTGACAGTGGACAGTTCATCAGGCAACACCACACAACTTGTCAACTGAAAGTCACACACTCACTTTATGCTCTCTGAGCAGTCATACTGCTTTTAGGTCATTACCCACTAACTAAGATAAATCTTAAAATGAAAATGGTACTTTCCTTCTGGAATACTTGCATGCCTTTTAGATTACTAAGTTTCTCCTAAGCAGATAACAAATAGCATAGTTCATAAGACAAGTCTGTTCTAAAATCAAATACTATGATAATGAAGTGGTAAAGTGTTTTTTTGTTTTGTTTTGTTTTGTTTTTTTTTTTTGTATGTTTGTTTTTTTGGTAAAAGTTTAGAGCTATATACAAAGCAGTTCTTCATCTTTTGTTGAAGGTGTCTTTAGACAGCTGCCTGCACACTCTTTAGGTCTGGGTCAATCTAACAGTGATGGCCTCTCCACTATGATGAATGTGTATTTTGGGCTTTGAGTTTTATTACTTAAAACTGAAATTACATTTTAAATTAGTGTGAAAGCCCCTAGTCTGCAGTTTCTTTCTTTCTTTTTTTTTCAAATAAAAATGAGTTTGCTCAGTGCACGCAAATGTTGACAACTCTGTAGCCATGGCAGCGATGGTCTTTTTTTACTCATCCAGTCTCAGCTTCAGTGAACCTCAGAGAAAGGTGTCACTTGATCATTTAGAAGGTTTGTCACTACTGAATGAGACAAACATTTAAGAGGCAATAGATATGAAGTAGAAAGATTGAATAATATACCTTTGGAAAACAAACATTTTTTGGAATACTATTTTTTACCTTATGATCTTTTTATGACTTATATTACATATGCTATATTAATAAAATGTAGATATATACTTCATGAAAATAATTATGCTTATATGGTTTGTGCATTTGTGATTTTAAAATTGGAATAAGGTTGTTGCTCTTTTAATTTGGAGACCAACACTTTAAAAAGGTATTATCAGGGAACTTTCATTTATTTATTAATTATTTTTCATATATGAATATTTTGCTTACATGAATGTCTGTGTACTACTAGTGTGCCATGACAGAGAGGGCAATGGATCCCCCAGAACTAGAGTTACAGATTGTTTGAAGCACCATATCAGTGTTGGGAATCTAATCCAGGTCCTCGGCAAGAGTTAAAACTGCACTGAACCACTGATCCATCTCTCCAGCCCATCTCCGGGATTTTTAAAGAACAGACAATCACTGTGTGGCTATCTATATGTATGTTGGTGAGAGAATCAGATGATTGGCTGTAGCAATTGGGATGAATCCTTTCCTCTACTAGACTGAACTCTTTGGGCACAAAAAATTGTGACTAGAAAATATGTGATCTATTGTGTTGTATTCATGGAAATGTTATAGTATGGTCTCATCCACTAACTTCTTCATTATTTCTACACATACACGCATGCATACATCTATACATGGAAATTATAAAAGTGAATTTGAAAATATAATTGCTCACAAGAATCTGAGTCAGTATAACCATTTTCTATATCTCTATCACAAAGCTGATTTTAAAGTACTGAATTAAGATAATTAAATAATAACCTTATATAGGTAACCAGGCCAAATAACTTACATAAGCATCAAAGATAAGACTGTTGAGTGAAACTGTAAAAATGTCTGGGTGCAGGGCCAAGATGGCGGCGCCAGGAGAGCACTGTGTCTGAGGAGCAGGACAGCACTCTCCGTGCACCGACCAGGAGACTGAACTTTGGGCCCTAAAACCACAGCAATCGTGTTTCCCAGGTGAGGGGAGGCTCCCATGGCATGGGAATAGGTCGGGTCCACTCTCGGGCCACCCAGCCAGAACCCGGAAGAGATCCCGGGTAAGGTGGCCACTGGGTCTCGGGGCCGGAGCCGCACGCCTGCATGTCCCGAACACTTTCCCAGGCTGATCGATGGGCACAAGGGTATCAGAGACTGAGAGTCCCAGTCACAAGAAAACCCACAGGGAAGGAAAGTTGCAATCACGGGTCATCCAGTCTTTCCCTGGAAAAAGTCTCGCAGACAGCGGGTACCTGCCACCATCACAACTGAGCTCCCATCTCTGCATGGAGAGTGGCTGAGTGCCCAGCTCACCAGTATAGACGGGCTGTGCGCGCCAGAGCACTAGAGCCTGGGAACTCTGTCCTGAGTAGGCCCGCAGGGAAGGAAGGAAACCGTGATGTCTTGGTCACCTAGGCTTTGCCTGGGAAAAATCTGTAGACCGTAGACCTGCGAGTATGCCCAGCCATCACGGATCAGGGCCCAAGCAGTGAACACAGAGTTGTTGGGAATCCAGCTCCCTCAGACTAGCAGGCAGGCACACGCGCTGCCAGCCCAGAGACCTGCTTTGTACCAACTACTCTTTACAGACACAACTGTGTGTCCCAGGACACCAGAGACTTGGAGTCACTGTCTGGGGACACCCTCACAAGGAACATGTAACGAAGCAAAGGGGACAGACTTAGGCAACCCAGTATATCTCCAGAAAAGGTCCCACAGACTGGCCCATCTCAGGGACCTGCTGTGCCCCAGATAGCCTGCTGTTACCAGGAGAGCAGTACTTACTCACCACAGATTACCCCTTGGGTAGTAGAGCACAGAGCCTCAACCTCAGACCTACAAAAAACAGGGAACCCTGAGATCAACCCCCAGATACTGCTCCAAGGGGCAACCAGTTATCCCTAACAAAACCGACCAAACCACGGGACACACAAGTTTGATCACTAAATTTACAGCAAGAAACCCAGAAGCAGGGCAGCTGTCTCCAGGACTTCTCCCGGTGAGAGGAGAGCCCTCTCAACTAATAAGGACCACAGTTACCACCCAGGTTTCTATGCCTGAGGTGAGCTGTAGAAACTCCTGAAAAACAACGGCTATCCAGTGACTATACCCAAAAAGCTGAGAAAGCTTCCTTCAGGAAAAGCCATCTTCCTGCCAAAGGGATTCTCTCCACCAGAGAAGTCGAGGAACCACCAGAGACTAACTTCAAACACCTAAGATAGCCCAATAGGTAGAGGACAGCATAAAAGTTCAACCAACAAAAGCCAGAGCAATATGGCATCTCCAGAACCCAGATATCCAGGAGCAAATAGCCCTAGACACCCCAGCATAATTGAAATTCAAGAAGATGACCTAACATCTATGCTCATGAAGAAGATAACAGAGGAAACAAATAATTATGAAAAGAAATAGAGGAAACTTCAGTCAAACAGTGTGTGGACTATAGAAAAAAAATGCTTAAATCACTGAATGACATAAAAGAAACAGAGGATTGTTCAAACAAACAGATGAAAGAATTGATGGAAAAACAGGAAAATATAGCCAGACAAATGACGGAAATCAACAAAACGGCTCAAGATCTGAAGATAGAATTGGAAAAATTAAAAAAAAAAAAACACAAATGGAAGAAATTGTGGAGAGAAAGAACTTAGGGAAGAAAGCAGGAACTACAGAGCTTAGCATAACCAATAGGCTACAAGAAATGGAAGAAAGAATCTCAGGTGTGGAAGATACAATGGAAGAAATAGATGTATCTGTCAAAGAAAATGTTAAATCTAAAAAGTTCCTGACACAGACCGTCCAAGAAATTCAAAACAACATAAAAAGACAAAACCTAAAAATAATAGGAATAGAGGAAAAAGAAGATTCCCTGCACCAAGGCCCAGAAAATATTTTCAACAAAATCATTGAAGAAAATTTCCCCAACTTAAAGGAGAGGCCAATAAGAATACATGAGGCCTACAGAACACCCAACAAATTGGACCAGAAAAGAAAATCCTCCTGCCACATAATAATCAAAACAGTAAGTATACAGAACAAAGAAAAAAAATACTAAAAGCTGCAAGAGCAAAAGGCCAAGTAACATATAATGGCGAACCCATTAGAATCACACCTGATTTTTCAACAGAGACTATGAAAGCTAGAAGGGCCTGGATGGATATCATGCAGACCCTAAGAGAACACAGATGTCAGCCCAGGCTACTATACCCAGCAAAACTCTCAGTCCTCATAGACGGAGAAAACAAGATATTCAATGACAAAAACAAATTTCAACAGTACCTACAAACAAATCCAGCATTACAGAAGACACTAGAAGGGAAAATACAACCCAAGAAAACTAGCTACATTCAAGAAAACACAGGAAATAAATAACCTCACTACAGTAAAACAAAAAGCAACCAAGCACACAACCTTATGACTACAGCCAACATCAATATCAAAGGATCTAACAGCCACTGGTCATTAATCTATCTCAAAATCAATGGACTCAACTCTCCAATAAAAAGACACAGACTAACTGAATGGATGCGTAAACAAAACCCAGCAATCTGTTGCATACAAGAAACACACCTAAGTCACAAAGATAGACATTACATGAGGGTAAAGGGATGGAAGACGGCTTTCCAAGCAAATGGATGCAAGAACCAAGCAGCAGTAGCCATTCTAATATCTGATAAAATAGACTTTCAACCAAAATTAATCAAAAGAGATGGAAAAGGACACTTCATACTCATCAAGGGCAAATTCAACCAGGAAGACATCACAATCGTGAACATTTATGCCCCAAATACAAGGGCACACATATTTGTGAAAGAAACATTGATAAAACTTAAACCACACATATATACCCCCACACTAATAGCGGAAGACTTCAACACCCCACTCTCAACAAAGAACAGGTCAACCAAACAGAAATTAAACAAAGAAACAATATCTCTAACAGAGTTCATGAATCAAATGGACCTAACAGACATGTACAGAACCTTACACTCAAACACAAAAGAATTTACTTTCTTCTCAGCACCTCATGGAACCTTCTCCAAAATAGACCATATAGTTGGTCACAAAGCGAACCTCAACAAATACAAGAAGATTGAAATACACCCTTGTATCCTGTCTGATCACCATGGAATAAAGCTGGACCTCAACAACAACAGAATTAACAAAAAGCCTACATACACATGGAAACTGAACAATTTCCTACTAAATGACAGCTGGGTCAGGGAAGAAATAAAAAAAGAAATTAAAGTCTTCCTAAAACTCAATGAAAATGAAGACACAACATACCTAAACCTGTGAGACACAATGAAAGCAGTGCTAAGAGGAAAGTTCATAGCAATAAGTGCCTTCAAGAAGAAATTCGAGACGGCTCATTCAAGCAACTTAGTGGCTCACTTAAAAACCCTAGAAAAAGAAGAAGCAGACACACCAAAAAGGAGTTGATGGCTAGAAATAATCAGACTCAGGGCTAAAATCAATCAATTAGAAACAAATAAAACAATTCCAAGATTCAACGAAACCAAGAGCTGGTTCCTTGAGAAGATCAACAAGATAGAAAAACCCTTAGCCAAGCTAACTAAAGGCAGAGAGACACCATCCAAATAATCAAAATCAGAAATAAAAATGGGGACCCTGAGATTTCACCTTACACCCATGAGAATGGCTAAGATCAAAAACTCAAGTGACAACACATGCTGGAGAGGTTGTGGAGAAAGGGGAACCCTTCTTCTCTGCTGGTGGGAATGTAAACTTGTACAACCATTCTAGAAATCAATCTGGTGCTTTCTCAGACAACTAGGAATAGCGCTTCCTCAAGATCCAGCCATACCACTCCTAGGCATATATCCAAAACAGGCTCAAGTACACAAGAAGGACATCTGCTCAACCATGTTTGTAGCAGCTTTATTTGTAATAGCCAGAAGCTGGAAACACCCCAGATGCCCCTCAACTAAGAATGGATGCAGAAATTGTGGTACATCTATACAATGGAATATTACTCAGCAATGAAAAATAAGGAAATCATGAAATTTGCAGGTAAATGGTGGGACCTAGAAAGGATCATCCTGAGTGAGTTGTCCCAGAATCAAAAAGATACACACGGTATATACTCACTCATATAAACATACAACATAGGATAAACCCACTAAAATCTGTACATCTAAAGAAACTAAGCAAGAGAGAGGACCCTAACTAAAACGCTCAATCTCTATCCTGAAAGGCAAAGAGGATGGACATCAGAAAAAGAAGAAAACAGGAAACAACCTAGGAATCTGTTACAGAGGGTCTTTGAAAGCCAGGGAAGAAAACAGGAAACAACCTATGAACCTGTCACAGAAGGCCTCTGAAAGGGTCTGCTCTGCAGACTATCAAAGCAGATGCTGAGCATGATGACCAACTGTCAGGCAGAGTGAAGGAATTTTATGTAAGAAGGAAATAGTAAGAGCTGCAGAGGACAGGAACTCCACAAGGAAAGCAACAGAACAAGAAAATTTGAAAACAGGGAACTTACCAGAGACTCATACTCCAACCAAGGACTATTCATGGAGATAACCTAGAACCCCTGCACAAATGTAGCCCATGGCAGTTCAGTGTCCAAGTGGGTTACATATTAATGGGAACATTACTCTCTGACATGAACTCAGTGGCTGGCGCTTCTGATGGGATCTGATTGACTAAGAACAGAAAGGAGAGGAGGACCTCCCCTATCAGTGGACTTGGGGAGGGGCATGCATGCACAAAGGGGAGGGAGGGTGGGATCGGGAGGGGAGGAGGCAGGGGCTTATGGGGGGATACAAAATTAATAAAGTGTAATTAATAAAAGTTAAATAAAAAATTAAAAAAAAGAAAAAAATGTGTGGGTGTTAGTGATGGACCTTGTGTTCCACTGCATGGGGAGGAATCTCCTTTAAAAAGACATTCCCTAAGAGCATCAATATATATTGATCTTCAGCAAGTTCATGTTTGTCATAATGTGTGGAAAATAGTAATTATCTTAATGTCGCAGGTGCTCTCTAGTTGGTGGATCCTAGTTCCACATCTTCAGATGTGATTATGTAGACTGTAGTAACTACAGAAACTAAGAAAGCAAAATTAGACCATTGCCAACATAGAGGTTGATGTGGGAGCAATAGAGAGCAGAAATGCAGGTACATGTATGTATTCAGGGAAATGGGAGTAACAGGGCTCCTTATGAAGGAAGGAGCGAGGTAAGCACAGAAGGTCTGAGGAAGATAATGGTGAGTAGAAGAACACAATTGATCAGATAGGAAAATGGGAAACTGGATGGGCTCTTAGGTAAGGGTGAAGAAGATATATACAAAAAGAGGTAGTTAGGTAAAATAACAACATGGATTGCTGAAAAAGATATAAGGAATCATACTGTTCCCTCAAGACACACCCAAAAGATGTTCAAACATACAACAAGGACACTTGTTCAACTGTGTTCTTAGCAGCTTTATTCAGAATATCTGGAATTTTGTAGCAACCTAGATGTCCCTCATCCGAAGAATGGATAAAGAAACCATGGCACATTTACACAGTGGAATACTATTCAGCTTATTAAAACAAAGAAATCATGAAATTTTCAGGCAAATGGATGGAACTACGGAAGATCATCCTCAGTGAGGTAACCCAGACCCAGAAAGTCACACATTGTATGTAGTCCCTTTTAACTGGATTTTAGTCATATATTACAGAAGCTAAAAAGCAATAAATCAAGCAATCCAATTAAAAATTGGGGTCCAGAGATAAATAAAGAATTCTCTATAGAGGAATATCAAATAGCAGAGAAACACTTAGAGAGATGTTCAACATCCTAAGCCATCAGAGAGATACAAATCAAAATAACCGTGAGATTTCACCTTACGCCCATCAGAATGACTAAGATCAAAAACTCAAGTGACAACACATGCTGGAGAGGTTATGGAGAAAGGGAAACCTTCCTCCATTGCTGGTGGGAATGTAAACTTGTATAACCACTTTGGAAATCTATCTGGCACTTTCTCAGACAATTAAGAATAGTGCTTAAGATCTAGCTATACCATTCCTTGGCATATATCCAAAAATATGCTCAAATATACAACAAGGATATTTGCTCAACCATTTTCATACCAGCTTTATTTGTATTAACCAGAACCTGGAAACAACCCAAATGCCCCTCAGTTGAGGAATGGATACAGAAATTGTGGTACATTTACACAATGGAATACTACTCAGCCGTTAAAAGCAACGAAATTATGAAATTCGCAGTTAAACAGATTGGACAAGAAAAGATCATCCTGAATGAGGCATCCCAGGAGCATAAAGACACACATGGTATATACTCACCTGTAAGTGTTTCTTAGCCATATAATATAGGATAATCATACTAAAATCTGTACACGTAAGAAGGAGGACCCTAGGTAAGATGATCAATCCTCATTCAGAAAGGCAAAAAGCATAGACATTGGAAGAGGGAGAAAACAGGGAACAGGACAGGAGCCTACCACAGAGAACCTCTGAAAGACTCTACCCAGCCAGCAGGGTATCGAGGCAGAGGCTGAGACTCATAGCCAAACTTTGGGCAAGGAATCTTATGAAAGAATGGAGAGGTAGAAAGACCTGGTGGGGAAAGGTGCTCCACAAGGAGACCAACAGAACCAAAAAATCTGGGCCCAGGGGTCTTTTCTGAGACTGATATTTCAACCAAGGCCTATGCAAGGAGATAACCTAGAACCCCTGAATAGATATAGCCCATGGTAACTCAGTCTCTAAGTTGGTTCCTGGAAGGAAACAGAGAGTGTCTCTGACATGAACTCAATAGTTGGCTCTTTGTTCACCTCAACCCGGGTGTGGAACAACCTTATAAGGTCACAGAGGAAGACAATGAAGCCTTTCCTGATGAAACCTGATAGTCTAGGGTCAGTGAAGTGGAGGAAGACCTCCCCTATCAGTGGACTAGGGGAGGGGCATGGGATTAGAAGAGGGAGAGAAGGTGAGATTGGGAGGAGACAAGGGAGGGGGCAACACCTAGGATACAAAAAGGACTATAATATAATAAATAAAAATAAATTAATTAAAAAACAAGTGGCCTGAAGTGACAGGAGCTCCACAAGAAGACCAACAGTGCCAAGTAACCAGGGTATCAACCAAGGACCATGCAGGAACTGGACCTAGGTGCCCTACAAAGATTAAGCTGATGGGCATTTTAGACCTCAAGGGGGTCCTCTAGTAATGGAAGTGTGGACTCCATCTGACAAGGCCTCACTTGCCAGGTTTTTTGATCACTTTCCTCTTATGGGACTGCCTTGCCAGGGCACAGGAGAAGAGAACATGCTTAG
>NW_026588308.1:0-2954 GCF_907164565.1 Psammomys obesus | reverse complement strand
AAAGACTGTGGGATTTAATGTTTGAAGACTGTTGGAACGTTTCATATCTCGATGGTACTCTTACTGTGTGACCGTGGGGATGAACAGGAAAAAAAGGGTTATGTGTTTGTGTATGGGTTTGTCAAGAGGTCAGTTCTGGGGTTGGTGGATTCATGTCAAGGTGGCATTAGCTGGAATCCTAAGAAGAAATCTCACATGAGAAAATAGCTCCTTAAGTTCAGGCTCCCTTCCCTTGGGAGGTGGTCCTGGGTTTTACAAGGAAGAAGGCTGAGTAGGCAGTGGGGACCTAGCCAGTAGGTGGCGTTTCTCACTGGACTCTGCCTCAGCACCTCCTCCAGATTCCTGTCTGTCCTGTTTGTGTTTCTTCTGGAATACCTTAGCTCAGTGATTCCCAACTTTCCTAATGCCCTTTAATACAGTTTCTCATGCTGTGGTGACACACAAAGTATGTGCATTTTCTCAAGGAGACTCAGACACCCAGAGAGGGAACCCTTCTTTCCCCAGAACTGGAGGTGACCTCTGTAGGAAAGCAACCCGGGGAGCTGAGAATCAGAGCCTATCTGTGAAGCTTCTTGATTCAGGAGAGCTTGAACCAGTGAGGCTTCCTGTGTGAGAGCAGGAGTAACTGTAAGGAAAATGCTGCTCCTCCTACACACTAGACCTGAAGGACAAGAGCAGTCCTCGTGGGACACAGATTATCTAGAGAACAACTACCAGGAAATGATTTGCACTTCCCCTCCGATCCTCCCCACATGCCAGAAGAAGACAGACTATGTGGCCTGCAGAGACCATGTTAGAGTACATGTTAGAGCCAGCAGAATCGCAGAATCTTCAGAACTTCATTTTTCAAGTCAGAACGGCTGTGGCCTCAAATGCTCTACACACCTAGGGATTTCTGCCTTTCTCAACCTTGGCCAAAGGAGCTGCTTTTTTTTTTTTTTTTTTCCTGCATTGTGCAGAGGTGGGCAGGGGTGGATGCAGAGACTCATCCTTGGTCAAACTGTTGAGAATCAATGGCCCTGGGGGTGTCAGCCCTGAATGAGACATCTGTATCAGCCCCCTTAGGCTCAGGGAACGTCACAGGAGACAAAGAATGTAAGAAACTGCCTATGGGGAGGACTGCTGTGAAGCAGTGTCTTCTGCACATGACAATTTGCCATCGATCTCAGGGACACACTGTGTGTGACAACAGCTACACAAGACCAAGCCAGTCCCCTTTCCAGTGTGGTTTGAGGGAAGAGGCTCAAGGGGGCCCACCTCACTGCAGGAAAACTATTGGTCCTTGATGGATGTTGGGGGAGGTGGCATGTGGCCTATGGTAGAATGCCCAGGCTCGGGTGGCTGGTCCCAAGGTCGTGTGCCTATGGGCTGCACTAAAAATACTAGTCTATTACACTTTAATAAAATCAGAAGCTGACAGATGTGAAGGTGGGAGGGGATGTGTGGGGTAGGAGGGGCTCCCTGGGGAGTGGGAGGAGGCACTGAGGGTGGATGTTTTCAAGAGACATTGTTTGTATGTAGGAAATCGTCAAAGCGTGATTATCAAACCTACCCTTAAACATGTTTTAGAGTTTTATGTGCAGAGATGTTCTCAAATACTAGGGCTCTTATTAAGGAGAGTCAGGCAGGAAGCGTACATCAACCACTGGATCCTGAAAAGGAGTATCATTACACTGTCTCAGTCCTAAAGAGAGTCACAGGGAGGAAGCCTTTGCTCTTACCATGTTACGATGAACTGCTGCCCTAAAGGGGACTGAAAGGAGCCCCAAAGGGCCGGGACAGCTTTGATAGCATGTTTGTCACTATTATCAAGTGCCCGGCACTACTGGTCTGTAGCACTTAGGGCCGTGAGGGCTTGAAAACATTCTGGTGGTGCTGTAGTTCAAAACTACAAATCAAATACCCCGGCATGCAACGGAGAGCACAGCGACCACCAGCCCACAGGTATGAAGATTGTCGACTTGTTCTCCACAGGGACTCCATATGGACTGCATTGCTTAGGGATGTGCACCCTAAAGCATTCCGCAGAGAGAACTGCGAAGCAGGCAGGGGTTTGCAGATGTCCTTATCAGTGGCTTCCGGTGCCAGGTTTCACACACACCTGTAGGCCAAAGGTGCCGATCTGCACTTGGACCCATTCTGTGACTCCTGCCCCAGGAGGACCAAATCCTAACTCTGCGAAAAACTTTAACCCAGCATGTGGCTCCTGGCAGGCCATTCTGAGTGAGTATTAGAAGTTACTGGGAGCTCCCACACAGGCGTGTGTGTGTGTGTGTGTGTGTGTGTGTGTGTGTGTGTGTACAAGGGCGAACCGGGCAGCTCCACCAGAAAGAGTAGCAGCGTTGAGGCAGTTTATTTACGCAGAAGGCACAGTTTGTCCCCTCGGAAAGTTCTCTCCTGCATCCAGCAGCAAAGCACTTGCAAGCCCCTGCTAGGTGCCAGGGAGCCCAGTGAGGCGTGATGAGAGGCCGCGATGCGTGTGTTGGATACACACAGGAAGATGGGCTTCCAGTTGTTTTCATTGGCCAGGTGTCTAGGGGCCCTGGCCGCCTTCTGGACCAACTGTCACTCTCCCCTGACTTCGGAAGACCTTGATTACTTTGTCACACAGACCGTGCAAGTTATTTACTCGGGCCAGACTGGGCCTCTGGGCTGTCTCTCAGGTTGCAGAGCCTCGGTCCCGGAATATTTAAACCATTGTGGCGTTAAATACGTTTTAATATCTGATAGGGCCAGTTTCTGCGCATTGCACTTTTTTTTTTCCTTTCAGGAACGTGTTCGGGCCCGCGGCAGGGGGCGGGGTCGCGCCTCCGCCTCAGCTCTGGTTCCAGCCGAGCCTCACCGGCGCCGCGATGGAAATCCCGAGGCCGCTCCCGGCTCGCGGGACGCCACAGGGCGGCGGCGGCGGCGGCGGTGGCGGCGGCGGCGGCGGCGGAGGCGGTGGAGGCGGAGGC
>NW_026588307.1:0-5266 GCF_907164565.1 Psammomys obesus | reverse complement strand
GAAGAAATAGAATAGATAGTTATGGATAGACTGGGGTCGGCAGAATGTGTGCATAAAACAGGGATAGTAAGGGAAGAGAAGACAAGAAAGTGAATAAAGGGTGATACAGCTAAAACTAATGAACATTTGAGGAGTAGTATGGAAAATTAATATGGTAAAAGCTTCCATTAAATTTTATATGAAAATATGTGTGTGTGTGTGTGTGAGTGTGTGTGTGTGTGTGTGTGAGTGTGTGTGTGTGTGTGTGTGTGCATATGTATGTGCATGTAATGAAATTTCCAAATAACAGAGAAGACAGTGCCCCAAATAGACATCACTCATCACCAAGTGAAACATCCAGAACTGGTAATGGGTTATAATGTAAGACCTGGGGTCTCACAGCTCAGGAGTTCAAGAACGTGCCCTTCCCAGAAACTACCACAGACCATGACTCGATGCAAAAGCAAGAGATTTATTTTAACCATTGCACAATGGGGTCACCCCTGCTGGTCAGCAAAGAGTGGCACCAGGAGACAAAGGCTTTAGGTTTTTAAAAGAAAAAGTGCAGGAATTTTGAAGTTGCAGTCTTGACAATTTAGGATTGGATGAGGAAGCTATAAAATAACATAATTGATTAGTCTTAGTTGCTCAAGCTTGGCCAGTCCTGTCAAGTGTGGATGCAGCTGCAATTGAAGGTGGGGGTGGTTAGCTCATCCTTGAAGATCATGGCTGCGGGCGTTTTTTGCTGGAGGTCAGGAGCTACTCAGAAGAAGATTGAGGCTGTCTGGGTTGGTTGCTAAGAAACACTATCTCAAAGACAAGGGTGTGGTCATTCTTTTTCTGAGTGAAGGTCATTGCTTGCTCGCTTTTTTTTTTTTTTATATCTGTCTCACAGATAGGGTCACATTTCTCCATTCTCTGGAAAGGTACTAAGAAACTTTACCTTAACCTGGACCTAAAACTCAAAACTATAGGCTTTAAACAACACATAGGTTACAAAGTTAGTTTGACCCTTTCATTTCCCTCTTCTCCTTGTAACTGCTTCAATCATGAAGCAGCGGCAGAGTGAGAAATTTATGTTAAGAAATTTTATTTTCCTTTTGACTCAACATTACAGCCTGTAGACTGGGATAATGGACTGCAGATCCATCTTCTGGAATTTCTTCAATGCTGATGATTGGACCGTTGCGATCTCAATTTGAAAGAGGCTGAAATGCTGGTCAAAAGGTGGAAAAAGTCTAGTTATTTGATCCAATTGAAGAGACATGGAGCAGTCATGTCAGCTTTTAACAAGTGCAGATTTCAGCTTGCAGCCCAGAGTCAACGAGGTGAAAATCTGCTGGGACAATTTTAGACTAAAGACAGAAGTTAAGATTTGTCTATTAAATGGGAAAAGTGAGGAATCCCAACACCAGGGAAAAACTCATCTGGAATCTGTTTGAGCTATGCCAGATCCAGGTCTCATGACCTTTTAATTTTCTGAAACTCCTGTGAATTTTTTGGTACACAAAAGGAAATATATATTAAAAAACTCAGAAAAGTAACATATCAGCCAGTCTAATACAACATTTTGAGAGTAATAGGTAAAACTATATTCAATTGAATGGGCACCAGTCAGCTGTTTGTTTTGTATCTTTTATAAACAACTTAAGTGTGTCCATGTGGCAGCCTTTTTGGAGTTAATGGCATCTGAGCAGTGGGATTCAGCATCTTGGCTATTTTTCAAAGTACAGACTCTTATAGACTGACCTTGGTGGTCCTATAGCAGACTGCTGTGACTCTGAGAAACTCTATGCAACCATAATAACCATACAGCAGGCTCTGTGCAACCTTGAGTAAGCCCTCTTATATTTTGGCTAAGTAAAATTGCCTGTGTGAGAAACTGCTTATACTTTGTTTTTTCTACTTAAGTAGATGTCCATTAAATCAACACTTTGATCAACATGCAGACTTAGTGTCCTTCTCTGTGTCACTCTGTCTCTCTTTCCCCAGTCCTCTCTCAGGTGCTATTCAAGTGTCACTGCTGGCCAGTGACATGTCCACAGTCTGAAACTCTTAACATTTTAACTGTGGGCCCTGTTCGTAATCAGCCATCAAAGGAGCTCAGCTACCTTTTGTACATTTAGACAGGAATACATTAATACCCTGGATGCTTGAATTACTTTTTTAGCAAAGCAACTAAAAGGAATATGTTTATAATATTCTCTGTCAAAGTCTACCCCAGAAATGGCAGATATTAAGAATACCATAATAAAAGCTATGAATTTTGGGTCAGATATATACATAAACAGATGTTTTTAGCATGATGAGAAGCACCTTTAAGTCTATTTTCAGAAAACAACCAAAGGAAATTAAAATCTCAAGCTTGTGACTGAACAGTAAGCAGTCAGTGCTCCATCAACTTATCAGAACTCTATTGATCAATGCCAAAATTCTGAACTTCTGAAATCTTATAACAACATAAGCACAAGAGTAGCAAAAGGAAGAAATCTAAAATATCTTCCGTTTTTAATCTGTAGATTAACATTTTTAAATTCTCATAACCTGAACTCGTATATCCTCAGACCCTACATAAACTTTATATCATTTTATCTAACTATTATCATAAGACATTGGCAACTGATGTAAAACCTGTGAGCAGAGCAAACCTGTTTTTCTTTTTATATAAAAGATATTGTACCTAGTAGTTTTAACTGACTAATGAACTATCCAATGAGCTGATACTGGACCTAATTATCTGCTTTTTAGCTGCCAAGCTACCATTAACTAAGCCTAGCCTTCCAGCCTAGCCGTCAATGTGATCAGAGACCTGAGAAGAATAAATTATGAGCTAAGTAAATGTACCAATCAAAATGACAGAGATGACTAGTTAGTCCATCACCTAGGCAGTGTCCTTGGCTCCTGTGGTCTCCTGGCTTCCTGAGCAGAGGCAGTCCAGCCATCAGGCATAGAGGATGAGAAGCTGCTTCTGTGGAAAGAAGGAACATGAGAGATTGACCTCACCATACCTCTCGCTATGTAAAACAATGGATCTCCAGGTGTCCATGGCTTTGTCCACAGGTTTGGCACCCCTAGCAGTAGGGCCAGTTGAGGCAGTATTTCCCAGGGGTTAGCATACCACAATCCAGAGTCACAGTCATCTATTGTTGTGTCCAAATCTTCGTGGAGACCTTGGGGAGCTACCCACGATTTTGGAACTTTCTGTCACAATAAACTTACATATATTAAAATGCCATATTCATCAGATCTCTGATAAGCTTGAGGGCCAGCATATCTGAATTACTCTTTTTCTATTTTTATCATCTGCTCCAAACTGTATGCTATAAAACAGAAAGTTGTACTCTAATTCTTGCATATTCCTTAGATGCATGTTTAGAACTAAATTTCAAGTAGAACTGTATAGGCAAACGTTATGGTTAACCATCCCAAATTCAGCCCTAAAGAAAACAACCTAAACAAAAGGACTAGGTAAAGCTCAGTCTTTAGTGTAACTTTAAATCTGCTCTTTGTGGACTAAAATCAAAGCAAGACCTTTAATTGGCACAATTTATATAGGGGCTAGCAAATCTTATGAATCTTATTATCTTCTTTAAAACTTAGCAGCAAAAAGGTTTACACACTGGGATCCAATAAATTTTAGAACCAATTGCCTAACAGAATAATACAGAAAAAACAACAGTATAGAACAAACAGTACAGAACAATTTTAAATTGTATGAATTATTCTGTCCACATCAAACCTGTCAGCCAAAATTTTTTAAAGAACATAAGAAAACATTCTGCAATGAAGAATCACCAGCCTTTTTATAGTTTTTTTAAATCATATTTGTAGATATAAAGAACAAAAACAAACATCATTTATATGTTCATATGTCCCCTAGCCCTATATACATACACGGACCCTACACAACATTATATTTACCTTCAGGTTCATAGCTTCGTTCTTCTAGCTTAACCAGACATTTTTGCTTTAGACAAACTATTCTTTTCTTTGACAACTCTTTTTCATTATTATTATTGTTGTTGTTGTTATTATTATTATTATTATTATTATTATTTAGTCCTTTTGCCTTCTCTCTTGCTTTTTAGACAACATAAAAACTTCCATTAAAATCCTTATTATGGGTTTTTTCAGTAGTCTAGAATATAATAAATTATTATATAGGTCTTTACCATCCTGACACGATACACTGTAATAACTGCAATTTTCTTAATTGGCTCAAACAGCATGGCTTGGTTCTACTTTGCAAAAGTAATAAAATAAATGCCAAGGTCTTTTAACCTCCCCAAAGGGTTAAGAAACTGTTTTGAGTTTTGTTTTTTTTTTTTTTTCGTAGACTGCCCAAGGGTTATTGCTTTGAAAACCTGATAAACATTAAATATTTTACCACCTTAAGTATCTAAACATTTTTTAAAACTAGTTTTTGCAATACAAAACAAAGTGTCTTCTTTAGGAATGAATTTACACAATTCACACACAACCATAAGACCAAAATTTATCAGTGCAAACAATTTAATCTTTAGAACCAGAAGTGACTCCATCCCTTTGGCCCCTGTCTGAGAGCCAGCACTGACTGAAGCCCATGGGAGGAGGGATGGAAGGAGGAAGGGGGTGGGGTGAACTGCTGCTCAGCAACAGGAGGAGGCAGGTTTTAGGCCAATTCTGAGGGTGTGAGCATTCTGCCCAGCCAGTTCTCCGAGCGCCATCTCAGCCTGAAAAGTAGGCCACTCTGAGGAACAAAAAGTTTGTCATTTTTTCTTTTTAACTTTAACTGAAAGGTTATGTGCCCTATCTCACCTCTGAGAAATGATCAAGGGTGAGGGATAAAGGTATAGTCACAGTCGGTCCCATAATAAAGTCATCTGTCAAGAAAGTCAAAGAAGCAACAACGATAGAAACAAAGAGAACAAGACATGCAATTAGACAAGGACGCCCTTATGGATGGTAACACAGAATTCTGATTGAGAGGCTGCCTCACAGCGGCCGTCTCTGACAAGAAACAGATTGGGGGAGGACCGTCCCGGTCCTAGCCTCCCAAACTGGAGCTTCTTCCAGTTCTCAGTCAAGCGATATTCTGACACATCTGTCTATCACAATGACTGATAAGACGACCAAAAAAGATCCATATATGCGCCTAAACAGAAATAGATTGGTAGAACAGAAACAAACAAAGCAAAACAGAAATCAGACTAACCTGTTCCAAGCTCAACCTCTGAGTTCAGTCTGATGAGGGTTGGGGAAGGGGCACACCCTTTCCCGGCAAACACACCAAAAATGTAAGACCTGG
>NW_026588306.1:0-4221 GCF_907164565.1 Psammomys obesus | reverse complement strand
TTAAGAAGGGTATTCATGGAATCTTATGTAAGATGTGGGAAATAATACAAGCTGGGGAGGACGGGAACCCCACAAGGAGAGCAACAGAACCTGAAAATTTGAACACAGGGAACTTCCCAGAGACTCATACTCCAACCGAGAACTGTTTATGGAGATTACCTAGAACCCCTGCTCAGAAGTAGCACATGGCAGTTCAGTGCCAATGTGGGTTACATAGTAATGGGAGGAAGGATGGCCTCTGACATAATCTGATTGGCCTGCTCTTTGATCACCTCCCCCTGAGGGGGGAGCAGCCTTACCAGTCCACAGAAGATGACAATGCAGCCACTCCTGATGAGATCTGATAGACTAAGATCAGAAGGAAGGAGAAGAGGACCTCCCCTATCAGTGGACTGGGGGAGGGACATGCGTGAAGAAGGGGGAGGGAAGTTGGGATCGGGAGAGGAGGAGGGAGGGGCTTATGGGGGATACAAAGTGAATAAAGTGAAAAAAAAAAAACAAGAAAACCATGAAATTTGCAGGGAAATGGATGGAACTAGAAAAGATCATCCTGAATGAGGTAACACAGACCCAGAAAGACACACATGGTATATACTCACTTATAAGAAGAATTCAGTCATATAGTACAGGATAAACATATCCAAGAAGATAAGCCAGATGGGCATCTTAGGCTTCTTGTGGGCCCACTAGTTAGGGGAGTGGAGGATATCTCTGACATGGACTATGTTGCCTGCTTTTTGATCACTTCCCCCTACCAGACCACAGGGAAGAAAGAGGAACTCAGTTCTCATGTGAATAGATGGCCTGGAGGTTCTGGGTTGAGGGGTCTCCCCTATTCTGAGGAGTAGAGGAGAGGGGATGCAGGAGGGAGAGTTGGGACTGAGAGGTGAGGAGGGAGTGACTGAGATGTTAATTATTTGAATTAATTAATGAAAAATATGCAATCAAAAAGAAAATATGTAAAAAATAAAATTTAATAAGTTAAAAAAAAAAGAAGGATATTCATACCCCAGGAACATAGACCTGGCCTGGGGACATCAGACCTAATGCAGGTGCCTAGCCACAGTTGCCTCAGCTGCATCACTGGTGAACATCTTGTGCCTTTGTCTACTTGGTATAAAATCCTGACAAGTATCTGAGACATCAAGAGGGTGGGGAGGGCCATGGAGAGGTATGCTCAGAACTTGTCAATGGGACTTGGAAGATCTGAGTTCAAATCTTCACCCTTCCCACTGTGGGCTGCATGACCTGGGATGGGGCTTCTTCCTTCTGCACGCAGTGGGACTGGGAACTGCAGCTCACCTCCCTGCTGTCCCTGTGGAGACAACACAGGTGGGAAACACATGTGACTGTCCTCAGGCTGGGCACACTGTGAACACGGGACTGTGATGTCTGCCATTACTTTACATTCCACACATGTAAGGCTGTTGTTGGGTGGAGGTTGGGTGTCAGGGGCCATCCCAGGTCTGTGATGACTGCTCTGAGTCACCCTGGAAAGGCATCCTTCTCTCTGTACAGGAAGTCTCCTCTAACGGAAAGTACTTGGCTGTTGGGGACAGAGGCAGGACCATAAGGGCCGTGGGATAGATTTCCCATTGAAAATCTCCAGTGAGGCATTAAGGACTAGCTGTCCCAGGCTAGAACTTCCTACTCCCAAGATGACTGCTAATCCCAGTCATGGCAGCTTCCTGTTCTCACTAACCCCAGCACTTAGCAATGAGCTGGTATTTGTTCCCAATCGCTACTCAGCTCTCTGTTTGAAAACAGCTACTGAGACCAGAGAAGCCAAGGAGTGAGGCTGGGGTCACACAAATACTAGGGCAGGCTGAAGCTTAGGTGCTCTGCTAACTGGAAGTCCCCCACCCATAAAAACAGAGGAGTCACACCCCTACCCCACTCACAGGACTGCACAAACTACCCTGAACTACCAATGTGATGTCCTGTGACACGTTTTTAAGTTCTGTATTGCTGTGCTACATCCCAGCTGCAATGTTTAGGTTTTAGAAAGGACAGAAGGAGGGAGACAAGGAAAGAGAGACAGAGACAGGGAGAGAGGGACAGAGGCACAGACAAAGACAGAGACAGAGAAAGACAAAAGAGAACTCATCCACTTTACCCTAGTTCTCACAGTCAAACTCCCAGAGGAATGTTTTTTTCATGTAAGAAAAACTAAGAAAAAATAATCAACCACCTGCCATTTTATCACAGCTAAATATAGCAATTAATGAAACTGTATAACTTTAGTGTCTGATGATTTTTTTTCACTTTCAGCAATATTGATACTTTTGAATGACATATGACTTTACTTAAACACTGCCCCATGGGTCTGGAAAGAAGTCTCAAAGAGACTTGACTTCTGTAAAAGTGCCCTTATTTCTGTTTAGAGAGCTATGATTTCATCCCAAGGACCCACAATGCAGCTTACAACTTCATGTAACTTTCTGTCCCGGGAGAACTTTTCAGAGAGCTGCACACCCATGGCGTACATAAAGTCATGCAAGCAAAGACCCACATAAAATAAATCTTAAAAATAAACAAAAAAAAAAAACCCCGAAACATTGCTCTAAGCCCTGGTCTTGAATCTGAATTACACAGAGCCCCTCAGTCCTTGTCCTGGAAGGTGGAAACTAAAGATCTAGCCCACTCTTGACTGGGATTTGCTTTTTGTTAAGTGGAATGTTCTATGAGCATTTGCTGTAAGGTATCAAACATGCCTCAAACTGGGCCTGGAAAGAGTTCTTGGTGGGTTTGGCTCCTCTGAGCTGCTGGATGTCCGAGGGCCCTACTTTATCCATCTTTGTCACTAGAGCTGGCACCTGAAGTACAGCAAGTCACAAATGTTTGTGAGAGGAGGGGAGGATGAAAAAGGAAAAAGAAAAAGTGAAGGAATGACACAGAGAGTATGGGTGATGTAGAGGGAAAGAAAGAATTGTTGAGGATGTGTGGGAGGAAAGGAGAAGGTGAAGGAAGAAAAAAGAAAGAAGAGGCAATGAAAATAAAGAAGAGGAAGAAGAAATGGAGCAAGAAACAATGGTGGAAAGAGTACAGATGCTAAGGGCTGGACCCCAGTGTCCCTAGGCTCTTCATGTTTTCCACAGTTTCCTGCCAGTTTACTGCCCTTGGCTGTCTGCTTAGCTGCTCCGACAAGGAAGATGAGGTGAGTGACCCTTAGCATGGCCACTTGGTTGAGCTCCTCAGTTCTCCTGGCTGACTTCCAACATTTGGCCTGTAGTCTGTCCTTCATTCTGTATCAGCTCCCAGGTCCTTCCCAGACCTGACTTTATGCAGCCATCTGTTCCTTCCTCCATGTGATCATCCCAATATGTCTTGTACTGGAACCTCCGATCATTTTGATAACTGTCAGCTTCTGCTTGATGCTAAGGGTTGTGTTGGGGTCAACAATGAAGACTCGAAGTTCTAATTCCAGCAGAGGAGGCCTTCCTGAGGCAATGGTCAGCTCACTACTGAAGGGAAGCTCCCTAGCCTCTCTAGCACCATGTCTTCATGGAGGAGGCACCCAGTGATGGGGGAAGGGTCATTGTGTAGAGGTAAAACAGCCAGACAGAAAGGCAAATGCTGTATGACCTTGCATACAGATAGGATCTGAAAATGACAGCACTCAGACACACAGAGAACAGCAACGTAGTCACCAGGACAGAAAACCAAATGAGGCCATCAGGCAGAGGTGAGGAGGAGGGAACAGAAATGGAGATTAGGAGACAAAGTCCCAGGTCTATGAGGTGAGCAGGTCTAGACATGTAATGCACCATGACCACACAAGGTACCAGGCTTTCACTCCAGGAGGGAGTTGTTTAGGGCTCAAGGTCTTCGTGCTCATAGTGCTAGAGAAGCCAGACATGTTAAACACATGGGCTTTTCTCTTCAGTAGATGAGATCTAGACCTGTGTCTGCTCAGAATGTGGAGGATGGATGTAGTTTTTAACCTGGTGATTTTTGCTATCTGTAGGACTAGGCCTCACCCAAATCCCCAGACTGTTATGTTTTATCCTAGCCTCTTCCTGGACTCTTGAACACTGTTTCCCAGTCAACAGGACTCATTCTTATGAAAGAGGGACCATGGGCTTTACATGGGATAAGTGTTATGCTATCCCAGATCCTTCCTCTCTAGATCTTTATCCTGATCATTGTTTCTCAGTCAATAGAACCATTCTTGTAGAAGAGGTCACATGTGCTTTGCAAAGGCATTTTAATGTGGTTATG
>NW_026588305.1:0-1137 GCF_907164565.1 Psammomys obesus | reverse complement strand
ATAGGCTGAAGCCGGGGCATAGTGATTGGCATTCGCTGTATCTGGTGTCCCATAATTGGCATTCGGTGTACATGGGGCACAATAACTGGCATAGTCTATACAAGAGCACAGTGGTTGGCAGAGCCTTTCATGGGGCACAGGAAAAGGCATACTCTGTGACCGGGGCACATTAACTGGCACAGACCTTACATGGGGCACAAGGATGGTCACAGACTGTACACTACTGGCATAGGCTGGGCATGGGGCACATAAACTGGCATAGGCTGTGCATGGGGCACTGACATAGATTGTGCACTTGGTACTACAAGTGGCACATGCTGAACACGGGGCAACACTCTTACAGGTGCATAACATCAGTGCCCCACATGCCCTCTGCGACTGGCCTCTGAGGCCAACACTCATTCTCCTGCCTAAAATGGCTGGCACTCTAATGGGTCCAGGGATCCCTGAGGCCCAAAGCGCCAGCAGCAGAGGGACCTCCTCCACTCTCCTCCATGGTCTCCAGTTCTATTTCTCCCTCTTCTGCTGCTAGGGGACCACACCCTTGGGAGTCCTCTCCAACATCTTCCTCATTTCTTCCCTCTCCAGCAGTCGAGAGTTTCGGATTTGAAACGGAGGAAACAAAGAAAGATAATGTGATTGGGCCTAGGGCCGTGCGAAGCCACCATGATGTCAAGGTGGGCTAAACCAGCAGCGCCTGTCCAGTCAGCTCTGAGGGATGCCCCTTCCCTCACGGGCAAGGCCAACTCACCACTCCTGACACAGTTTTGTGTGACCTTCACAGTTTTCCTCCTCAGACTCCACACTAAGTGGGCAGTTGAGCTAACAGCTGTTGAAGTCTCTTCAGGCTTGCAGTTGCTTGAGCATCGTCAGACTCTGAGCTGGAGGTTCCTATACTTACAATTGGAGAGCTGCTCAACCAGCCAGGACCTCTTCTGGCCTAGGGGACAATCAGGGCTGTACTTCCTGGCTTGCAGGGTTCATTGACAGTTGCTGTGGGCAAGGCCTCCTGGTCTAGTGCTCCACATTGGGTCCCTGCTACTTGGCACAGAACTGACATTAAGCTAACGTGTTTATCGGGGATGGGGGGGGCTCTTCCTTTGGGCATTCACAGAAAGTGAAGTTACATTGTTTTTT
>NW_026588304.1:1862-2722 GCF_907164565.1 Psammomys obesus | reverse complement strand
CATCACCACCACCTCCACCACCATCACCACCACCACCATCACCACCACCTCCACCACCACCACCACCTCCACCACCACCACCACCACCACCATCACCACCACCACCATCACCACCACCTCCACCACCATCACCACCACCACTATCATCACAGCAGCCATCAATCTTCATCACCATTTTAGACTAGGTCCTCTGTATAAACAGCCCAGGCTGGCCTCAAGCCCATCAAAGCCTGTTGGCCTCAGCCACCTGCAGGCTGGGGTTCCACGTGTGTGGCACCTGCCTGATTTATTATTTCCAATTCAGCAAACACACAGCCCTCAGGTAGCTTGTGGTGGGGTGCCTTCACTCTCTACTCTGTAAAAGAGCAGAGGGGTAGGAACGTCACAGCCAAAATTCTTAGCAGGTGTGCCAGCCGAGAGCCTGGCAGAGAAGGGGAGACAGCCAAACGGCCCCTCACCCTGGCGATGTGCCAGGGGGCCCGAAGCAGACACCGGCAGACGGTTCTTTGCGGCTCTTCCCTCCTCAGCCTCCAGCCTGCTCCCTTCCGGCTCAGCGCTCTGCGGGCCGAGTCCCCGGATTTGGCACCAGCAGGTAGTTTGGGTGTGAGGAAACTCCCCAGACATGTTGGGCTTTGAGCGTGTGTGTCTGTGCCTGTGTCTGTGTGAATATGGACTGAGTATCCGTGTATATGGCATAAAGGCGTGTGTATGTGTAAGAGTGAGTGCAGGTATGTGTGAGGATTTGCGTATTTGTGTGTGTGAATATATACGGGTGTGTAGTGTGTGTGGGTGTGGGCGTACGTGTATGGATGAGTGTGTGTGGGAAGGTGTGTGTGCTGTGTGTGTGTGTGTGTGTGTGT
>NW_026588304.1:105-1852 GCF_907164565.1 Psammomys obesus | reverse complement strand
GGTGTGTGTGCTGTGCCTGTGTGTGCATGCACACGTATCCCCAGGCTTCCTCCTGGCTTGTCCCTGGCCTCCCGAGGTCCTTCCACTCGTTTTAAGATTAAACTGCCCCTTGCCGCCGCTCTCCCCTCCCGGTTCATGCTTTTCCACAGCACTCGGCAAACCCTGTTCCTTGCCCGTCCTCTGCAGCTGGAAAGTGCCTCACCAGGGCAGGGACGTCGGTGTCTCTCTGTGTGCCTAGGACAGTGTTACACACGGGAAAAGCCCAGAGTGGCTGTTTGCAGAATGAGAAGGGGCCAGCGTTGCTGTCTCTCCAGCGAGCACGGCATTCGGAGGCTGACGGAGCGGCCAGCAGGACCAGCACGGAGAGAACGCCGTGGCTCCTTACTGGTCTTTCCACCAGGAAGCCGCTGGCAAAGTCAGACACGGTCGAACTGTGTCCATCGACACGGAAGTCTGCGCATGCTGCTATAACTGGGTTCGGCACAGAGTGGGGACCATAGCCAGTGTGCCCTGACTTGTGACCCTCGGGCCGTGTTTAATTCGGCAGCGTGATGCGGAATCCGTGCTGACTGGGGCCTGTCACCTCCATCCGGCAGCAGCAACCTCGTCTGTACCCTGCTGGTGAGAAGTCCATTCTGATAGCCATTCCCCCACCTTGGCCTTGCACCAAATGTCCAGCTCTGCCCTCAAGGTGGCCATGGCAACCACAGCAGCCACCACACTGAAAAAGACCAAATTACTCTCTAATTGTCTTCATTGGGGGAAGATCTTTATGGCTAGTTCACTCTGTAATGTAAGTGATGTTTTTCTTTATTTTACAAAAATGCAGGCACACAGTTAAAAGATTGTGCCCTCATCCAGGCCACGACCCCACTCTCCAGGAGTGGCAAACGTTACCCTAGTTCAGCACATGACTTCTGCAGGGAGACTTTTCTATTACACGTATTGTCTAGTGGTAGGTATTTCCTGCTTTCCGTTCATTTGCCCAGCAGCACAGAAAGCAAATGTCACTCCGTAATGACACAAGTTCAATAATCTCAATAAAATTCATGTAAATCAAAGCACAGTGTCAAACTTTGTCCTTCAAACTTCTCTACGCCTTGCTATTCCAATTGGGTATAGGTGCTGTGAGCGGTGAGCAGGAGTAACTGAAGGTGCTCTTCTCTCGGTTGAGTGTTTTAGCTGTCACGGGGAGTGCAGGCTTCACCGTGACATTTCATACACACATGGCATGCGTCTACTCTGATTCATCACCAATGCCTTCTCTTGTCCCCACTCCCACTGGTGCCCTTCCTCCCTTCCAATAGTCTGCCTTCTGCTTTTATGTCAGATAGATAGACAGGTGATAGACAGATGATAGACATAGAGAGAGAGATAAACGATAGGTAGATAGATAGATGATAGACAGATGACAGATAGATAAATGACAGGTAGATGATAGATAGATAGATAGATAGATAGATAGATAGATAGATAGATAGTAGATAGAAAGATAGATAGAAGATAGATGACAGATAGATAGATAGATAGATAGATGACAGATAGATAAATGACAGATGATAGATAGATAGATGGTAGATAGAAAGATAGATAATAGATAGATAGATAGATAGATAGATGATAGATAGATATAGACAGATGATAGATAGATGATAGATAGATAGATAGATAGATAGATAGTAGATAGAAAGATAGATAGAAGATAGATGACAGATAGATAAATGACAGATGATAGATAGATAGATGG
>NW_026588304.1:0-95 GCF_907164565.1 Psammomys obesus | reverse complement strand
TGGTAGATAGAAAGATAGATAATAGATAGATAGATAGATAGATAGATAGATAGATAGATAGATGGTAGGTAGATATAGACAGATGATAGATAGAT
>NW_026588303.1:0-6943 GCF_907164565.1 Psammomys obesus | reverse complement strand
GGTGGGTGGATGGATGGGTGGGTGGGTGGGTGGATGGATGGGTGGGTGGGTGGATGGATGGGTAGGTGGGTGGATGGATGGATGGAGAGATGAGTGGAGAGATGGGTGTGTGACCTGCAATCGGCTCTCAGGGTTGCTGGCAGTGTAAGATGCCTATGTATTCTTTTTGTCTCTGTAGGTGTTGACATTGTCCTCCACAGTCAGATAGAGACACCTGAGTGCAGCGAGCAGGTGTTTTTGGTGCTATATCATACTGCCCTGGGTGCTAGGGGATTGGATCTGGCAGCAAATCAGTTCTCTCCCCCAGTTCTCCCCCCCCCTTTTTTTTTTAATAAAGACACCTTAATGGTCTGATCAGTCTCTTGGTCTTCCTCTAACAACTGGACTGTCTTTGGCCTGAGTGAGTCCCAGCAGTGTGTGACATCACACACCTGCGATCCTGCCCTTCGGAAGGCTGAGCAAGGAGAACCATGTCGACTATGCCAATGCAGCGAGCCTCCCCTGGTTGGAATTGCCCGTCTTTGTGTGGATCAGCAGCATGAGGTGCTTATTTCCCTTGAATTCATTTCTGCTTCCATCTGTGAGTTTGGCTTTTCATCCACAGCCTCAGCCAACAGCCCCCTCTGTGACAGGTTACAGGTTACAGGTTTCGAGTGAGGGCAAGTTTGAAGGAAGGTCCCCAGGAAGTCCTGGCCAGGCTGTGCTCAGGTGTCCCCAGGCTGTGCTTCAAGGGGCTCCCTCGTCGCTGTGTGACCCGGGAAAGCCACCCGCCCTCTCGGATCCTGAGTCTTCTCTGAAAACACTTCCAGGAATCTTTGCACTGTCACACAGCTGCTTGTTCGTTTGCCAAGGTCTTACTACACAGCCCAAGGTGGACTGAGTCTCCCTTCTCGGTCTCCCAAGTTCAGCCGTCATAGGCAAGCGCCCCCAGCCCTGGCTGGGGAACAGAAGTTTGAAGGGGGGCTTCCCGAGGCTGCCCACTCATCCCCCACAGGCAAGCCCCAGGGACTTGAGTCCGCCCGGGAAGGAGGCCACGAGCAGGTGGCTGTGTGTCTGGGATGCCACGGTCCAACCTCAGACCCCTCGACTTTCCTCTACCTTTGGACTCTCCTCTCCACTCCCATCCCCCGCTCCCATCAGCCAGGACCCGGTGTGTTTTCCCTCGATGACATTTGGAGTCTTTTAATAGTTGTCACATTAGCATACATTTGCATACATTATGGTAATCAGGCGATTTATTTTTGATGGAACGCTTTCCTCCGTGGGGCCTTCAGTCACCTGGGAGGTCTCACTTAGTTTTACTTCAAGAAATGTCTACCTCCCTGAGGCTGTCGCACAGTCACGTCCAGCCCAGGATGGCTGCAGGACTGTGTGGACACTTGGGCCACATCTGAACTGTTATTCATCCATTCCTTTATTTAGGCTTGTACATTTGGGGGACTATGTAGCCCAGGCTGGCCTTGAACACCTGATCCTCCTGTCTCCACCTCCCAAGTACAGGGCGCTCAGTGTGCACATGGTGAAGGTCTGAGTGGGTGTGACAGAGCACGTCTTTGAAGTAAAGAAAAAAAGGAAAAAAAAAAAGTTAAGATTCCAGTTTTTGCTGTGGTCCACACCAGCCATGCCAGTACTCAGGAGAGGGAGGCAGGGGGATGGTGAGTTCCAGGAAAGCATGGGCAGGGCATAGAACCTAGAAGACTGGGGATGTGGTTCAGTGGTGGGGTACCTGTCTGCTCTGCCCAGGTCCTGCATTAGCAAAGAGAAAGCAGAGAACAAAAACACAGTCCAGCTTCAATTCTGTGTGACCCTGAACAAAAGGGATTCCTTCTCTGATCCACCATTTCTCCGTTCTAGAAACTACCATCTCCTGACACTACTCCCCCCAGGAAAGCCTTCAAAGATCCACCTTCGGGCTGTCACAGAAAGGGTTAAGTCCAGTCTTGGGGTGGCGATATTTGTAAAACACAAAGTTTAAACATTTTAAATAAAGAATGCAGACTGTCTCTGACATGAACTCAGTGGCTGGCTCTTTGACCTCCCTCCCACACATACACACAAGGGAGGAGCAGCCTTGCTAGGCCACAGAGGGGGACATTGCAGCCAGTCCTAAAGAGACCTGATAGGCTAGGGTCAGATGGAAGGGGAGGAGGACCTCCCCTATCAGTGGACTTAGAGATGGGAATGGGAGGAGATGAGGGAGGGAGGTTGGGATTGGGAGGGAATGAGGGATACAAAGTAAATAAACTGTAACTAATATAAAAAATAATAATTTAATTAAAGAAAAGAAGTGCTGTGATTTACAGTAATTGAGAAGAGGCAGTGGCTTCCTGTAATTGCGGGGAGGGGGCTGCTGTGGGGGGAGGGGGTATGCTGTGGGGGGGGCACCCGCTTCCGGCTGGGCAATCAGCCCCAGGTGGGCCAGGGCCCCCGGGGCAGGTTAAGCAAAAGCGTCCCTTTAATAAGGCGGAGGCGGCCAGAGCCATTAGTGAGAGGGGAGGATAAATATCACTAGAAGAAGCTCCGGAATCGCCGGTTTTATCACCCAAAATTGTCCCTGTGCTATTTACTTTCAATTTAGATTTTCGGGAAAGTGGCTTTGGGTACAGTTATGTGTGAAGAAGAGCTACTGGAATTGAAAAATGACCTGTTTTCCCCTCCCGAGACCCAGAGGAGCCTCACGTGGCTTTTGAGTCATGGTCTCTGTATCTGGTGGGGACCCGGGCTCTGGGTGCTCGGCCTCAGGGAGTTTCCTGGTGGGGAGACTGGACTTCCTGCGGGCAGGGTGTGGCTCTCACCCAGGAGCTCTCATGGCCCTTGGGGAGAACCCCCGTAAGGTCACACTTCACACCTGGGTGTGGGGATGACGGCACACCTGTCATGCCATGACTCGAGGCTGAGGCAGGAGAATGGTGAGTTCCAGGCCACCCTGGGCTACGTAGTGAGATGCTAAGTCAAAATTAAAATGAAAAGCAAACGACAACAAAACAAACAAACAAACAAACAAACAAAAACACCTAAAAACAAGACCCGAGAGACGGCCCCGCGCAGAACGGCGCTAGACACGGAGCATACACCCCAAGTTTAATCTCCAGGGTGAAGATGGAGAACATGAAGATGGTGAAAGCGAGAACACAGGGTGAGGAGGAGCTGGGAGCACGGGTTTACAAATGGCGTCTCCCACCAGCCGGAGCCTGAAGACCACCAGGGGGGTGAGACACGCACACAGAAAGCAGAGGTGCCGGGAGTGGCAGGAATGGCCAGGAGGCCACGAGGGAGTGCTATGCGCTCGTCAAAAAGATCAAAGGGTAAACGGGGCAAACAGATTCTCATCATAAAAATGGGCCAACTCAGACCCCCGCTGGGCCTCCGGCCCCTCTCTCGGGGATTCTGGGCAATGAGGTAAGCGCAGAATAGCCCCTGTTGCTCCTGGTTTTACGAGAGGCTCACCTTGTCTGTGTACGCCGACCTTGAACTCACAGCCACTTTCCCTCTGCGCTCCAGGCGCTGTGCGGCAGGCATGCACTCCGGTGCTCGCTGGCTTGCACAGGGGCAGGGCAGCTTGCTTGGTTTCCTTCTTGTCACGCTTGCTGCTGTGTCTCCCAGCCTGGACAGGGGCACGCGGGCTCAGCCAGCTTTCCAGTGCTGTGACAAAACGCTCGCGGCGGGAGGGAAGCTTCTCCTGGCTCACGGTTTTGGAGGGTCTGCGCATGCTCAGACAGTCACGTGGCTGGAGGTGTGGAGAAGAAGGTGGTAGAGCTGATTACTTCCTGAGAGCCAGGATGCCGGGAGGGGGGGGGGGGGGGGGAGACAAAGAAATCCAGGACAGACGAGGAGAAGGTAGAGTGGGAAGAGGCAAGAACGAGATCCTGTAACACCCTTCAAGGGCGGCGACCTAGCCTTGGCGGCTCGCCCCTGCCTAACGCCGTGGGTGGGACACTAAGCCACCAACGTTTGTGCCCTGGGTCATGGCCAACATCGCAACTCAACACCCAGGAAACTCCAGTACCAAGGACCACACCCCCACCGCAGGCCCTTCCGTCTCACATCTGTCTTCCAGGGAACGGGAGGGCCCTCTCCGCAGGTGTGTGGGAGCGGTGTGGGGCGACCCTCCGCACCCCGTGGTGAACAGCCCTCAAAGGTGTACACCTCTGGACCTCTCCAACTCATGACAACGCCACCTCACAGGGAAGAGGGGAGTTTGACACCGTTTCTTGAGGCAAGAAGCCATCGTGGAGTGTGGGCTGGCCCATTGACACCCCGAGGAGGAAGGGCGCAGAGCAGAGATACAGGATGGGACTGAGCTTATGCGGCAAGCAGGAGACCGTGGACCACCGCAGAGCAGAACACTCCGGATCGGCCTGCTCTGGGACTCCAAACCCATTGCCATAGGCCATTCCTCAGAGTTGGAAAATACAAGGAACATTACTCCCTTGGAGCTTCAGAAAACATCCCTCCCAACACATTGGAAAGTTTCAGCCTCCAGAAGTCTAAGATAAGAAATGTGTTATTCAAAGCCACTGTTTGTGAGAATTGGCCTCAGCAGCCTCAGGAGAGGGAGACAGATCCCACGTGGGGGGACTCCCACCCACATCCTATTGGCCAGATCGTGTCACATGATCACATCCACAACTAGGGGCTCTTGGGAGTGCCTTCCATGGCTGGCCAGCCACATGCCAGGCAATTCGGCCCTCTGGGATGTATTGGGAAGGGTTATTGGTGGGTGTTGGGCCTTCTGTAGTCAAGGCCAGTATGTGGTGGGGTGTGAGCTGTGAGGACATCCTCAGGTGGGAAAAATTGGGCTAGCGAGCATAGAGGGGGCATGGAAAATCCAGCCACATGGAGTTACCATGTCAGGAAAGAGTCAGCCATGTAGGGACACAGGGAATGGGCCTGCGCCCCCTTTCCCAAATCGCTCCTCTCGATTTCCGAGACCTCCTGAACCCAGCCCAGTCTTCCTGCCATCTCTCCACCGCTAGCCTCTCCTCCAGCCTCCCTCCACCCTCCCCACCACCTTCTCTCCACATACTGTTTCTCTCAGCCCTGCCCACCCCTCCACCTGCTCATCCTGGAATTCAGCTGATTCAGTCTCTAACTCTTGGCACCAAATCCTTGCCCACATGGTGCTCCCTGCCAAACACAACCTCCCACTGGTCACCATCACTTCGTCTTCCACTGCGATAAGATATGGAGGTGGAATATGGCTGAAGGACTAGCTGGGGTCAGGGGAGCACTGGGAGGAGGGTGATTCAAGTGCAAAGGTCCTGGGGCAGAACTTGCGCATCAGAGGACAACAGGGAGCTTTGTGTGACAAACTTGTGCACCAGAGGACTGCAGGGCACTCTGTGTGATTGGAGCCCTGGGAACAGTTTTGCTTATGTTTCATTTGTAGTTTTTGAAACAGAGTCTCATAGCCACTTGCTACATAGCCAAGGATGGACCTTGAAGTCCTGATATTTTTGCCTTCACCTCCCAAGTGCTGGATGACAGGCATGCACCAGGCCTGGTGATATTTTTGATGATAAGGTTGAAATCCAGCTTGCTGGGAAAGGGGTCCCTAACCAAGAACGACACCCAAGCGCTAGAGTTGGAGCTGAATTTACTTGCAGCAAGGCCCACTAGACGGTGAGTCAATGGCCGGACACAGATGGGTTTGCTGTCTCCTGGCACGGGTCCCCCGAATCCACCAATTGTGGCCTGGTCACCTGGGACAGAGAAGCCTCCCTCTCTTCCTCTTTTTCTTTCTCCCTCTCTTTCTTCCCCCTCCCCTGCCAGTGGCCCGAACACTTACTTCTGTAATCCCTCTCAGAAACCTGCCACCTAAGCCGATCAGCAGTTGTCATGGTGGCCGGACCCGGTGCTGGCTCTGTCTTAACACAGCTCACACAGGCACACAACCAAACGGCTCAACACAGTTATTATAAAATATTAAAATTACTCACAAAATAAATTATTCACACGCCTCATGTTCCTGCTTGCAGGTGTTTAGGGGCTAATGAGGTTTTTATTTCAGTGTGGGATGGAGATGGCCCTGAGGAATCAGAGGCCCGGGAAAGCTGTGTCTCCCACTGCAGGGACACTGAGGCACGGAGGAAATCAGGCAGGCGTCTGGCTTGATGATGACCTTCGGTGACCCACTAATCTTAGCAGACTGGTGTGGGGGTGGGTGCGTGAGCGGCGAGTTCTAGGTTTCTCTTTCCCCGTAGTTGTATCTGCGAGAGTGGGAGGCTCTGAAGGTGAGGAAGGACAGGCAAGGAGGCAGGCAGGCAGGCAAAGTCAGAAAGACTCAGGGACTTCCTGTTACGCCCAGGACGTCTCCTGCAGTACATGAGCGCTGACTTTGGGCTGGAAAAGCCCCTCCAAGGCCCAGCAGTCAGTGGGGGACAGAGGAGTCTCCAGGACCCCCAGACACACTACATACAGCAGAAGCACTGGATGGACAGCTGTGTTCCCAGGGCTCTGTGGGCAGCACGGATACCGGGGCCAGGCGCAATCCTTGGCAAGTGGACCCAGCCTTTTGGCGTCACAGGCAGCCCCTCGCTGTCACCCTGCTCCCTTGCTGTTGGGTAAACTGAGGCTAGCACAGGCTTCCCTGCAGAACCCTGGTGCCAGCAGGAGAGCTTGGTCTTGGCACACCTACTTGTGGGCTCCTCGGGCAGCCATTGCTTCCCCTCTGATGGGGCTGTGCCAGGGACGGACTCACTGTCACACATGGGTGTGTTGTCTTTTGGCTGAGGCCACAGACCAGAGGTTTTGAGGAATTCAGGTGGAGGGCTCTCTGCCTGGGAAGCCCCAGGCCCCACTGGCCTGACTTTCCTCTGCAGGAATAGTCACGTGGCCACCTCCTCAGTCACAAGCCCGACTGAGGGGCGACCACGTGTGTCTGTGTCCACAAGCTCCAGTGTCAGCCCCACACAGCCTCTCTGTGTCCCCCCCCCCCCCCCCC
>NW_026588302.1:0-1016 GCF_907164565.1 Psammomys obesus | reverse complement strand
TTAGTCTATCAGTTCTCATCAAAAGTGGCTGCATTGTCCTCTACTGTGGCCTGGTAAGGCTGCTCCCCCCTCAGGGGAAAGTGATAAACGAGCAGGCCAATCAGATTATGTCAGAGGCAGTCCCTCTTCCCATTACTATGTAAACCACTTGGACACTGAATTGCCATGGGCTAAACCTGTGCAGGGGTTCCAGGTCATCTCCCCGAATAGTCCTTGGTTGGAGTATGATTTTCTGGGAAGTTCCCTGTGTTCAAATTATCTTGTTCTGTTGCTCTCCTTGTGGAGTTCCCGTCCCCTCCAGCTCTTACTATTTCCCACTTCGTACATAAAATTCCATTCACTCTGCCCATCAGTTGGCCATCAGGCTCAGCTTGCTTTTCTTTCTGGTGTTTTTCTTTTAAGGGTAAACGACTACTGTGGCTCTCCCTTTCTCTGTTTGTTTGTCATTCTGTCCGTTTGTCTCTTTTTCCTCTGTATATGCATGTGTATGTGTATATATGTATGTGAATGTGTGTTTATGTGTCTATCTGTGTGTGTGTGTGTGTGCATGTGTGAGTGTGCATGTGTGTGTGTACATATCCTCAAATGGCTCAAATTTAATGACTGTGTTTATGTTGTTTAGTATCTATCTGGATAGTGTTTCCATTCAGCTCATAGAAAGGGTCTTCTTTAGTCATTATAGAAATCAGATAATCTCTTCCAGTAAGGTTCAAAACATGGTGAAGCTATTTCCTAAAACAAAGCATGGCAGCAATTTAAATTTTCTGTTTGGGGGGAATGGAGGCTGAAGGCACTGATAAATGACATAGTAAAATTTCAAGTCCTGTTGCGTTCTTAAGTGGAGTCAGAAATAATATTTTAGTCACTTTGAGCCAATGCTGTTGAGGAGAGAACTTCATGAATCTGTCCTCTTCTCTAGCCTGGAGGGAGGTGATCCTCAACATCTTCTGAATGGCAGACTTTTTCACCTGACTTCTCTAGTGAGGAATCAATAAAAAACAATGCCTGCCGTCATC
>NW_026588301.1:881-4956 GCF_907164565.1 Psammomys obesus | reverse complement strand
AAATGGCATTAGCCATGTTTAACTTAGTGTGAGGCTGGGGTCTTTCATTCCCCCATTTTCTTTTAACTTAGAATGGAATCTTCCATTCTCGGGCCTAGGAAGAGTTAAATTTTGTCTCCTGTTGTTTGAGCTGATGATATTGCTGGGTCAACACTAACGCTTGTATGACAGAGAACCGATCTTTTATGAACTGGATCAGCCAATTTAGAATACAAGGCCCAACTAGTAGAATCAGGAGAATTATGATTAGGGGGCCCATGAGGGAGGAAACGAGGGTGGTGAACCAGGGGAACTGACTAAACCATCTCTTGTACCAGCTCTGTCCTGACTCAAAGAATTGTTGTCTCTGTCTGAGTCTTTTTATCTCTTATCAATTTAGTATGGTCAGCAGCTAAGCAGATGCTCAAGATAATAGCTAATGTCAGGGAGCCACTTTTGACTTAGCATTTCAGCCTGTTAGGGGGGATTTGGGCGGAGATCCGTCTTCTGTAGCTTCTTCATGCTGACCGTTGGACGTAGGCATCAGGGACTGGGGAGGCTGAAATGCCAGTCAAAAGCTGGGCAATGAGGCAGTCCTAAACATCTGGTCAGTTGATCCACCGGAAGAGGCAGGGAGCAATCAGGTCAGTTTCTAGGAAGTCCAGATCTCAGCTTGTAGTCTATAGCTGATCCCAGAACAGAGTTGAACAGGTGAAAATCTGCTGAGACAAATTTAGACTGGAGACAGAAGTTAAAATTTATCTATTAAATTGGAAAGATTAGGGAAAACCTCATCTGTGATCCTTTTGAGCTATGTCAGATCCAGGTCAAATCCTGAAACTTATATGAAATTTTTAGTACACAAAAGGAAATGTATAATTTTAAATACTCAGAAAAGTAACATATCAGCAACTTGAACATTTTGAGAGTAACAGGTAAAACTGCATCCCACTGAATAAGTATCAGTTGTTTGTTTTATAACCTTTATATATAACTTAAGTGTGTCTATGGTAACATTTTTTTTGTGGGCATAGCTGTTGGTAATTAGCCACGAATGAAGCTTGGCCTTTTTTATACTCAGCATCTTTTAGTCCCCATCTCTATGTTTATATTGGAAAGTTAGGCAGAAACACATTACTGGCTTTAGTGTTAAACCCTGGATGCTTGATTTTTTTTATTTCTGTGTCAAAATCTATCTCAGAAATGGCAGATATTAAGAATATCATACTAAAAGCTATGACTTTTGTGTCAGATATATTAAACAGATGTTTTTAACATGATGAGAAGTACCTTTAAGTCTTTAAGTTTATCTCTAGAAGCCAATCAAAGGAAATTAAAATCTCAACCTGGTGACTGAATAATAAGCAGTGTTCTATCAACTTATCAGAATTCTATTAATAAATGTCAAAACTCTGAACTTTTGAAATCTTATAACATAAGCACAACAGTAGCAAAGAGGAGAGATCTAAAATATCTCTCAATTTTAACATGTTTTAAACTATTTTTATCAACTTAGACACTCTAATTTTTTTGTATTTATCAACCCTGAAACAATTTTTTTTCAGACCAAATAATAACATTTTAGATTTTATAACCTAAACTCTTATATCTTTAGACTTTATATAGGCTCTGTATATATATTTTTTTAATCTAGTTATATATCTTAAGACACAGATAACTAACATGAATTCTGTGAGCAAGGGAAACCTGTTTTTCTTTCTAAATAAGAGATCTAGTACTCAGTAGTTTTAGCTAATTTAGCTAATGAACTGATCAATGAACTAACAGTGGATCTAATTGTCTTTTCTCTAGCTGTAAAGCTGTCGTAAGCTTAGCATAGCCATCAAGGTGTTCAGAGACCTGAGAAGGATAAATTATAAGTTAAATAAATATATAATCAAAATGACAGAGATGACTACATAGTCCATCACCTAGGCAGTGTCCCTCGCTCCTATTTCATGGCATCCTGAACAGAGGCTGTCCAGCCAGGCACAGAAGGTGAGAGACTGCTTTTACTGCTTCTGTGGAAAGAGGAACAGAAGAGATTGACCTCACCTTGCCTCTCACAATGTGAGACAATGGCTCCTCAGATGTCCCCGGCTTTGTCCACAACTTAGGCTGGGCCCTAGCAGTGGGCCAGTTGAGGCAATATTGCCCAGTGGTTAGCATACCACAATCCAGAGTCGCAGTCATCTGTCGTTGTGCCCAAATCTTCTCGGAGACCTTGGGGGAGCTACTGCCAGGATTACAGGACTTTCTGTCACAATAAGCTTACACAGTTAAAATGCCATATTCATCAGATCTCTGACAAGCCTGAGGGCCAGCATATGTGAGTTATCTGTTTGTCTTTCTTTATTATCTGTTTTAAACTGTATAAAAGAAAAAACTAAACAAAGACACTAGGTATAGCCAACTGTAGTTGTTAGTATAACTTTAAATCTGTTCTTTCTGAACTAAAATCAAAGCAAATCTTGTTGTTCCTATCACTTGCATTAAAATTGAACAGTAAAAAGCTTTGCATTTAGCACTAATCAGATGACTGAACATAACTGAGATACCTGAACAAAAATGATCACAAACTCATGGCTCTACCCTCTTTCTCTGGACTAGCATGACAGCTAACCACATGTAACTGAACTCAGCTGGAAGCCCTAAACAGATATGGCAGCAAAAATATAGTTTTACATGCTCTCTATCTCTGAAGATCATGGCGGCTAGCCTCGTGTTAGGCTACCACCCCTGTAATATCAAAGTAAAGTATTTTCTTTATGAGTGAATTTACAAAGCATAACCATAATTTTAAAGTCAAAACCAAATAGAAGTTTAAACCAGATTTTAAGACCAAAATTTATCAGTGAAAACAACCCAATCTTTAGAACCAATATCAACTTAGAACAAGACTTTCTTCTTATCTTAAGAGGAAATAAAATCATTTTGACTCAGAGATTTTTGTAACCTTTGTTCTTTTCCTGAGCCACATCATGTGGCAATTTATATTGTTGTTATTTAAACATATGTATTCATAGACCCTACAAACACATAGGCACATATACGTGTTTTAAACAAGGATTTGAATTTAACCTTAAAGCATACCCAATTATTTTTGATCATATCAACCATTTAAAACCAATTGAAAACAATCATCCTAAATTACTGTTTGATCTGTAAGTTGCAAGCCCCCTAGGTGGGAGGAGGGAAGAGAGGAGCGAGAGGGCGTTTTGAGCTCCTGCTGCTCTCTTCTCTCTTTCCTGTTGAGCTGGCATGAAGGCAAGGGGGAGGAATTTTTCTTCCCTCTCGGCGGCAGCCAGAGCAGCTCCTGTCCTGGAGCAGCTACGGTGCCAATCCCCTCCTAAGGACTTTTACCTAGCAAGCCCACGAGCCTTGCCTGTTCTCTTGGCTCCCTGTGAGCTTTACTCTAGCTTACCTCCCCCGCAGGTCATGAACCTGCTTTCTGGCCGGGCCCCTCCTGAACACTGCAGGCAGCTCCCGGGGCGTCCAGCCGCGCCGCCCCACCTCCCCTCTGAGCACGGGGCAGGGGGGGGGTGATCTTCCACCCCTTCGTCTTAGGGTTGCAGAGCCCGTGCCCTGCTGGTTGTACATTGTTATTTCACAGACTCCCAAGTGTCCGAGCACCGCCCGCCCAAGCTCCAGCTCCACGTCTCCCCAGCCACCTGAAAGCATTTTCTCCTCGGCTCCTTTGGGAGGGAGAGCACATTGCTTGGTGTCCTGTCATGCAGCCGTGTGCTCCCGAGCTCCCGAGCTCCCGAGCCGAGAACTAGTTTCAATTTCAACTGTCCTCTGTCCAAATTTTCATCAGTCCAAGTCCACAAAGAAACAGACACAGAAAAACACATACATACATGAGAAACACAGGATTTAAACAGACAAAACACGACACAAGCCGCGCAGCACGAAGCAAAACTGAAAGCAAAAATTCAGATGGAGACTGTGTTGGAGATTCGTCTCCCAGACGGGGAGCCAACAAATTGGCCCCCACTCAGATGAGAGCCGGTGGGACTCGAACCCACTCAGACCCTCCAGATGAGGGCCGGTGGGACTCGAACCCACTCAGACCCTCCAGATGAGAGTCGGTGGG
>NW_026588301.1:0-871 GCF_907164565.1 Psammomys obesus | reverse complement strand
GACCCTCCAGATGAGAGTCGGTGGGACTCGAACCCACTCAGACCCTCTCACCCTGGGATGGCTCCCCGGGCCAGCAGAACAGAAGTCCGGGTCCGTCGACCCCTTCTTACTTTCCGCCAAATTCAGATGACTTGATCAAGTCTCAGATTGCAAACAGAACAGACACAGAAGCACACACCAGACAAGGCAGATACATACAACAGAAAAGACGGCTGGCCAGCTTACCTCCCGAAGGTGGGTCGGTGGTCCCTGGGTGGGGGGTCTCAGATCTCGCTGGGGCCTCCAAATGAAAGATCCCCGGAGGGTATCTTCCGTCAGAGAGACCCCCTCCCAAGGATCAACGAGTCCATTCGGATGCAAACAGCAAGAGGCTTTTATTTTGATACTCGGGTACCCGGGGCGAAAAGTCATTCGGAAGACTTCCGCCCCCTAGATGGGAAGCTGGGGTTTTTATAGGGTTTTAGAGGCAGAAGCACTAGTACAGAAACGAGAGGGCATGGTTACAGGGGGCTGATTGGTACGTTTACACGAGACCACAATTTGCGTCAAAGTTTGGCAGGGGCACCAAGATTCCAGGAGCTGGGTGGTCAAGGGGGGTAGGATGACCCCTTGACGTGGCCCGCCACCTGTTATTTTGTTTTTCCCTATCTTAGCTGAAACAGTCTCACAGATATCTATGAGAGTGATTAACACAAACTGTTTTTAGTATGACTGGGGCAGCCTGACCACAGATATCCCAAGTGGGTGACACAGCTAGGATTTCTCAGTAATTTTCCAGTTTCTCATCTGGCCTTCAGAGTTTTACAAAACAGTGGTGTCTCACAAAATGGCATTAGCCATGTTTAACTTAGTGTGAGGCTGGGGTCTTTCA
>NW_026588300.1:0-2138 GCF_907164565.1 Psammomys obesus | reverse complement strand
TGTGTCCCATAAGTTTGGGCATGTTGTGCCTTCATTTTCATTGAATTCTAGGAAATCTTTGATTACTTTAGTTCTTCACTGACACTTCTCATTGAGTAGAGTGTTATTCGGGTTCCATGTGTGTATACATGTTTTGCTATTTCTGTCATTGTTGAGATCCAGGTTTAGAGCATGGTGGTGTAAATGGATACAAGGGATTATTTTAGTATTCTTGTATCCATGGAGACTTGCTTTGTGCCCAACTATATGGTCAATTTTGGAGAAGTTTACGTGTGGTGCTCAGAAGAATGTATACTATTTTGTGTTGGGGTCAAAAGTTCTGTAGATATCTATTAGGTCCATTTGATTCTGGACCTGGGAGATGACCAGTGTGGACCTGGATCAGATTGATTCCAATTCCTGGATGTCCCATCCAGAACTGGAAGCACCTAAGTTGATGCTTTGGATCTAGCCACCTGTCCACTCACTAGTCTCAGAGTCCCTGAACCTCTGCCTCTGAGATACAGTGCACATGGGTCCCCACCATCTTGGATTCTCAATTTTTTGATCTTTCATCCTTCCTTCTTTTTTGTGGGAAGCTCTTGTGACCTTTTTAATTTTCTTATGTGTCTGGATGTATTTATGTAGATGAATTATTGCTGAATTCTTGTTTGAATCTTTGTTGCTTGGGCAAATCTAAAGCTTATCCATCTCATGTAAATTTTTAAGCTTAGTGGAATATAGTATTTTCTAAATGTATTCTAAAAGTATTTTTCTTAGAATATTCTAAATTTTTTGGTTTCTGTAGTAATGTTTTTTTCTGTCGTTTGTGATTCCTTTAATCTGATTGTTAATTTGATTCTCTTAATTGTTTATTTCTTTCTTTGATTTACTTGATTCACAAGTCTGTAAATTGTGTTTATATTTAGAAAGATTCAGCCCTTCCATTGGTTAATTCTATGTATTGTTTTCTTGGCTTCTCTTTCATTGATTTCTATTACAATCTTATTATTTCTTTTTAAATATATTATTAATTTGTTCATGTACTATTGCAGCATCTGCTCACACTTCTCCTCACAGTCCCTCCCTCCCACCTCACATCCCAATGCATGTACCCCTCTTCCCTTCCTTTTCAGAAAAATAAGGAAGCCTCCCTTGGACCTCAAACAGCCTTAGCATATAAAGTTGCAATAAGATTATGCAAAACTGCTATTGACGCTACACAAGGCAGTCTAATTATGGAAAAAGGATCCAATGGCAAGTAAAAGAGTCAGAGACAGCTTTGGTCTTGCTGTTAGGTGTTGCCCATAAAGACCAAGCTGCACAACTATTACACATATGTTCTTAGAAGTCCCACATGAGGCCCAAGCTGCACAATTGTTACACATGTGCAGAGAGGCCAGATTGGCAATTCATTCTGTGAGCCTGTACCAGGATCCTTACTGTGGGGCTGTCCTTATCATGGAAAGGAGTGTCAGAGTGTTTTGGCATACAGGTGCTCCACAGAGCAGATGAAGTGTCAGAGAGGGTAGGGAATGATCAGGTACAGTGGTCAGGGGAATCTCACAGCAGACTTCTAAAATTTAGGACTTTCTGTGGTTCTGACTCTCTAGAAGGCATGCCTAGTCTGTGGTACTTAGTTACTATCAGCAAGGCACTTCTCTATTTATACAAGTTTCACAGTACAAACACAGACTAATGATTACACAAGTGATTCAGAGTGGGTGTCTGATTTTTTCAATTACATATCCAGGGTTACAAGTTCAGTTACAACTTAAAAAATACAAAAGGAACAGATATTATTATTTTTAGCTCAATAACTCTACTTTAAGGAATCCAAAGGATTCCTTAAAAGAAAACACATTTACTATATGACAGCCTGCTTTTAGGCTGGCAGTGTTTACAGAATGATTGCAGTCCAGAGACACAGAAAATACATGAACTTGTCTTTTATGAATAGAAAATACTAATAAATAACTCCCTCCACTAAATGTGTCATCATCTATGCTATAAAGTAGAAAGAGTCTATTTTATTCAATTCTTCTTATTTATTGAATTTTATTTCATCAGGAATGTATGCTCCATTGCCTCATATCTTTAAACAACATTTATAGGGAGCTATCAGCCTATAATAAAAGAAATATAAATTTTTACCCAAA
>NW_026588299.1:0-2823 GCF_907164565.1 Psammomys obesus | reverse complement strand
TCTGATGTAGCCCATGGTAGCTCAGTATCCAAGTGGGTACCCTAATAAGGGGAACAGGGACTGTTTCTGATATGAACTCAATGGTAGGCTCTTTGACCTCCCCTGACCCCATAGGAGGAGCAGCCTTGCTGGCCACAGAGAAGGACTTTGCAGCCAGTCCTGATAGCTGATAAACCAGGATCAGATAAAAGGGGAGGTGGTCCTCCCCTATCAGTGGACTTGGAAAGGGGCAGGGAGGAGATGAAGGAGAGAGGGTGGGATTGGGAAGGAAAAAACAGCAGGGATACAAAGTTAACAAACTGTAACTAATGTTAAAAAATAATAAAAGGAAAAATATCAAGACAAACAAAATACCAACATGAAAGTGGTAGGAGGTGGGAATACCCTAGCTAAAGGGATATTGGTAGTTGGCAGCCGATGGGAGACAGCATGTCAGTTTTCTTTAAGGTTGTGATCTGGTGCAGGTCAACAGCTCTCAAGGACATATCCCATATTCGGGCAACACAAAATAGATTTGAAGTTGTTAGATTTCATTTTATTGGAAAGCAAAGTTGTGTGGGTAGAGTGGTGTGTATGTGTGTGTGTGTAGCAGAAAGCTGAAAAATTGACACTAGTTACTTTTAAGGACAGAGAAAAAAACAGTTGATAATTTATTTAGAAATATTCAGTAACTTTGACTTTTAAAGCCATGAATACATGTTTCACTGAGAAAAGAAAAATAAACTTAAAAAATGAAAGAAAAAAAACCAAGCACACAAACACACTACCACAATCAACAGCAGAATCAAAGCATCTAACAGCCACTGTTCAATAATCTCCCTCAACATCAATAGACTCAACCCTCCAATAAAAAGACACAGACTAACAGAATGGATATGTAAACAAAACACAATAATCTGTTGCATACAGGAAACACACCTAAGTCACAAAGATAGCCATGACCTGAGAGTAAAGGGCTGGAAGACAGTTTTCCAAGCAAATGGACCCAAGAAGAAAGCAGGCATAGCCATACTAATATCTAATAAAAGAGATTTTCAATCAAAATTAATCAAAAGATATGGGGAAGGTCATTTCATACTCATCAAAGGAAAATTCCACCAAGAAGACATCACAATTCTGAACAACTATGCCCCAAATACAAGAGCACCCACATTTGTAAAAGAAACTTTAATAAAAGTGAAACCACTCATAGATCCTCACACATTAATTGTGGGAGACTTTAGCACTCCACTCTCAACAATGGACAGGTCAACAAAACAGAAATTAAACAAAGAAACAATGACTCTGACAGAGGTCAAATGAGTCAAATGGACCTAACAGACATCTACAGAACCTTACACCCAAACACAAAAGAATTTACTTTCTTCTCAGCATCTCATGGAACCTTCTCCAAAATAGACCATATAGTTGGTCACAAAGCAGGCCTCAACAGATACAAGAAGATTGAAGTAATCACTTCTATTCTATAGGATATGATGGACTAAAGATGGACCGCAACAACAACAGAAATAGCAAAAAGTCCTATACACACCTAGAAACTGAACAACTCGCTATTCAATGACAGCTAGGTCATGAGAGAAATAAAAAAAAATAAGTTAAAGACTTGCTAGATTTCAATGAAAATGAAGGCACAACATACCCAAATTTATGGGACACAATGAAAGCAGTGCAAAGAGAACAGTTCATAGCACTAAGTGCCTTCAAGAAGAAATTTGAAATAGCTCATACAAGCAACTTAAAGGCTCACCTAAAAGTCCTAGAAAAGAAAGAGGCAGACATATCCAAGAGGAGTAGATGGCTAGACATAATCAAACTCAGGGCTGAAATCAATCAATTAGAAATAAATAAACAATAAAAAGAATCAATGAAACCAAGAGCTGGTTCACTGAGAAAATAAACAAGATAGACAAACCCGTAGCCAAACTAACTGAAAGGCAGAATGATATCATCCAAATCAACAAAATCAGAAATGAGAAAGGAGACATAAAAACAGACATGGAAGAAATCCAAATAATCATTAGTTCTTACTTCAATATCCTATATGCCACAAAATTTGAAAATCTAAATGAAATGGATAATTTTCTTGATGAATTCCACTTGCCAAAACTGAATCAAGGCCAGGTAAATAAATAGTCCTATATCCCCTAAAGAAATAAAAGCTACCATCAAAAGTCTCCCACCCAAACAAAAAGCCTAGGGCCAGATGGTTTCAGTGCAGGATTCTACCAGACCTTCAAAGAAGAGCTAACACCAATACTCTTCAAATAATTCCACAAAATAGAAACAGAAGAAACACTACCAAACTCATTCTATGAGGCCACAGTCACCTTGATACCTAAACCACAAAAAGACCCAACAAATAAAGAAAATTTTAGGCCAATCTCTTATGAACATTGATACAAAAATACTCAATAAAATAGTCACAAACCAAATCAAAAAACGCATAAAAGATATCCACTATGACCAAGTAGGCTTCAACCCAGGTATGCAGGGGTGGTTCAATATATGGAGATCCATCAATGTAATCCACCATATTAACAAACTGAAAGAAAGACAAAAACCACATGATCATCTCCTTAGATGCTAAAAAAGCATTTGATGAAATCCAACATTCATTTATGTTTAAAGTCCTGGAGAGATCAGGGATACAAGGCACTTACTTAAACATAGTAAAGGCAATATACAGCAAGCCTATAGACAACATCAAACTAAATGGAGGGAAACTTAAATCAATCCCACTGAAATCAGGGACAAGTCAAGGCTTCCCACTCTCTCGATACCTTTTCAACATAGTACTTGAATTCCTTGCTAGATCAATAAGAC
>NW_026588298.1:9136-13883 GCF_907164565.1 Psammomys obesus | reverse complement strand
AAAAAAAAACAAAAAAACACTTTTAATGTACTTCATTCCACTCTTTTTTTCTATTCCTGAACACAAATCCACTAAGTCACAGGTATAAAGTAGTTATTTAAAACTAAGAATATATATATACATATATATATGTATATATGTATATATGTATTTAATGTTTTTATTAATTACACTTATTCATTTTGTATTCCCCCATAAGCCCCTCCCTCCTCCACTTCTGATCCCACCCTCCCTCCTCCACTTCCGATCCCACCCTCCCTCCCCCTTCTGCATGCATGCCACTCCCCAAGTCCACTGATAGGGGAGGTTCTCCTCTTCTTTCTGATCTCAGTCTATCAGTTCTCATCAAAAGTGGCTGCATTGTCCTCTACTGTGGCCTTGTAAGACTGCTCCCCCCTCAGGGGGAAGTGATCAAAGAGCAGGCCAATCAGATTATGTCAGAGGCAGTCCCTCTTCCCATTACTATGGAACCCACTTGGACACTGAACTGCCATGGGCTACACCTGTGCAGGGAGGGGTTCCAGGTCATCTCCATGAATAGTCCTTGGTTGGAGTATGATTTTCTGGGAAGTTCTCTGTGTTCAACTTATCTTGTTTTGTTGCTCTCCTTGTGGAGTTCCTGTCCCCTCCAGCTCTTACTATTTCCCACTTCTTACATAAAATTCCATTCACTCTGCCCATCAGTTGGCCATCAGGCTCAGCATCTGCTTTGATAGTCTGCAGGGCAGAGGCTTTCAGAGGCCCTCTGTGGCAGGTTCCTAGGTTGTTTCCTCTTTTCTTCTTCTGGCTTTCAGAGGTCCTCTGTAGCAGGTTCCTAGGTTGCTTCCTGTTTTCTTCTTCTTCTGACGTACATCCTCTTTGCCTTTCAGGATGGGGATTGAGCATTTAAGTTAGGGTCCTCTCTTTTGCTTAGTTTGTTTATATGTACAAATTTTAGTGGGTTTATTCTATATTGTATGTTTATATGAGTGAGTATATACCATGCGTGTCTTTTTGCTTCTGGGACAACTCACTCAGGATGATCCTTTCCAGGTCCCACCATTTACCTGCAAATTTCATGATTTTCTTATTTTTCATTGCTGAGTAGTACTCCATTGTATAGATGTACCACAGTTTCTGCATCCATTCTTCAGTTGAGAGGCATCTTGGTTGTTTCCAGCTTCTGGCTATTACAAATAAAGCTGCTACAAACATGGTTGAGCAAATGTCCTTTTTGTGTACTTGCGCCTCTTTTGGGTATATGCCTAGAAGTGGTATGGCTGGATTTTGAGGAAGCACTATTCCTAGTTGTCTGATATAGTGCCAGATTGATTTCCAGAGTGGTTGTACCAGTTTACATTCCCACCATCAGTGGAGAAGCGTTCCACTTTCTCCACAACCTCTTCAGCATGTGTTGTCCCTTGAGTTTTTCATCTTGGCCATTCTGATGGGTGTAAGGTGAAATCTCAGGGTAGTTTTGATTTGCATTTCCCTAATGGCTAATGAGGTTGAGCATTTCTTTAAGTGCTTCTCTGCCATTCGATATTCCTCTACAGAGAATTCTCTCTTTAGCTCTGTTCCCCATTTTTTAAGTGGGTTACTTGGTTTATTGCTTTTCAGCTTGTTTAGTTCTTTATATATATTGGATATGAGTCAGATAAAGGGTTGGTGATGATTCTTTCCCAATCTGTAGGCAGTCGCTTTGTTTTGATGACAGTGTCCTTTGCTTTACAGAAGCTTTTCAATTTCATGAGTTCCCATTTATTGATTGTTGCTCTTAGAACCTGTGCTGTTGGTGTTCTGTTCAGAAAATTTTCTCCTGTACCAATGAGTTCTAGGGTATTCCCCACTTTTTTTTCTAGGCGATTTAATGTGTCTGGTTTTATGTTGAGGTCTTTGATCCACTTGGACTTCAGTTTTGTGCAGGGTGATAAGTATGGATCTATTTTCATTTTTCTACATGTAGACATCCAGTTGGACCAGCACCATTTGTTGAAGATGCTATCTTTTTTCCATTGTATGGTTTTGGCATCTTTGTCAAAAATCAGGTGTCCATAAGTGTGTGGGTTTATTTCTGGGTCTTCTGTTCGATTCCATTGATCCACCATTCTGTTTCTATGCCAGTACCATGCAGTTTTTATAACTGTTGCTCTATAGTACAGCTTGAGATCAGGGATGGAAATACCTCCAGAATATCTTTTATTGTAGAGGATTGTTTTAGCAATTCTCGGTTTCTTGTTATTCCATATGAAGTTGAGAATTTTTCTTTCCAGGTCTGTAAGGAATTGTGTTGGCAATTTGATGGGAATTGCATTAAATCTGTAGATTGCTTTTGGTAAGATGGCCATTTTTACTATGTTAATCCTGCCAAGCCATGAGCACGGGAGATCTTTCCATCTTCTCATATCTTCCTCTAATTCTTTCTTCAGAGACTTGAAATTTTTTTCATACAAGTCTTTGACTTGCTTAGTTAGGGTTACACCAAGGTACTTTATGTCATTTGTGGCTATTGAGAATGGTGTTGTTTCCCTAATTTCTTTCTCAGCCCTTTTGTCTTTTGTATACAGGAGTGCTACTGATTTTTTTGAGTTAATTTTGTATCTGGCCACTTTGTTGAAGGTGTTTATCAGCTGTAGGAGTTCCCTGGTAGAGTTTTTGGGGTCACTCATATATACTATCATATCATCTGCAAATAGTGATAATTTGACATCTTCCTTTCCCATCTGTATCCCCTTGATCTCCTTCAACTGTCTTATTGCTCTAGCAAGGACTTCCAGCACTATGTTGAAGAGATATGGAGAGAGTGGGCAGCCTTGTCTTGTCTCTGATTTTAGTGGGATTGCTTTAAATTTCTCTCCGTTCAGTTTGATGTTGGCTATAGGCTTGCTGTGTATTGCCTTTACTATGTTTAGATATGTGCCTTGTATCCCTGATCTCTCCAGTACTTTAAACATGAATGGATGTTGTCAAATGCTTTTTCAGCATCTAGGGAGATTATCATGTGGTTTTTCTCCTTCATTTTGTTTATGTGGTGGATTACATTGATGGATTTCTGTATATTGAACCACCCCTGCATACCTGAGATGAAGCCTACTTGGTCATAGTGGATAATATCTTTGATGTGTTCTTGGATTCGGTTTGCAAGTATTTTGTTAAGTATTTTTGCATCAATGTTCATAAGGGAGATTGGCCTGAAATTCTCTTTCTTTGTTGAGTCTTTGTGAATTTTAGGTACCAAGGTGATTGTGGCTTCATAGAATGAGTTTGGTAATATTCCTTCTGTTTCTATTTTTTGGAATAGTTTGAAGAGAATTGGAGTTAGCTCTTCTTTGAAGGTCTGGTAGAATTCTGCGCTGAAGCCATCTGGTCCTGGGCTTTTTTTGGATGGGAGATTTTGATGACTGCTTCTATTTCTTTGGGGGATATAGGACTATTTAATTGATTTATCTGGTCCTGAGTCAGCTTTGGTAAGTCAAATCGATCAAGAAAATTGTCCATTTCATTTAGGTTTTCAAATTTTGTTGAGTATAGAATTTGAAGTACATCCTAATGATTGTTTGGATTTCCTCAGTGTCTGTAGTTATGTCCCCCTTTTCATTTCTGATTTTGTTGATTTGGGTGGTGTCTCTCTGCCTTTTAGTTAGCTTGACTAAGGGTTTGTCGATCTTGTTGATTTTCTCAAAGAACCAGCTCCTGGTTTCATTGATTCTTTGAATTGTTTTATTTGTTTCTAATTGATTGATTTCAGCCCTGAGTTTGATTATTTCCAGCCATCTACTCCTTTTTGGTGTGTCTGCTTCCTCTTTTGTAGGGTTTTTAAGTGGGCCATTAAGTTGCTTGAATGAGCTGTCTCGAATTTCTTCTTGAAGGCACTTAGTGCTATGAACTTTCCTCTTAGCACTGCTTTCATTGTGTCCCACAAGTTTGGGTATGTTGTGTCTTCATTTTCATTGAGTTCTAGAAAGGCTTTAATTTCTTTCTTTATTTCTTCCCTGACCAAGCTGTCATTTAATAACAAGTTGTTCAGTTTTCATGTGTGTGTAGGCTTTTTGCTATTTCTGTTGTTGTTGAAGTCCAGCTTTATTCCATGGTGATCAGACAGGATACAAGGGATTATTTCAGTCTTCTTGTATCTGTCGAGGCTTGCTTTTTGACAACTATATGGTCTATTTTGGAGAAGGTTTCATGAGGTGCTGAGAAGAAGGTAACTTCTTTTGTGTTTGGGTGTAAAGTTCTGTAAATGTCCTTGAGGTCCATTTGATTCATGTCCTCTGTCAGAGATATTGTTTCTTTGTTTAATTTCTGTTTTGTTGACCTGTTCTTTGTTGAGAGTGGGGTGTTGAAGTCTCCCACTATTAATGTGTGGGGATCTATATGTGGCTTAAATTTTATCAATGTTTCTTTAACAAATGTGGGTGCTCTTGTATTTGGGGCATAGATGTTCAGGATTGTGATGTCTTCCTGGTCAAATTTTCCCTTGATGAGTATGAAGTGTCCTTCCTCATCTCTTTTTATTAATTTTGGTTGAAAGTCTATTTTATCAGATATTAGAATGGCTACTCCTGCTTGTTTCTTGGGTCCATTTGCTTTTAAAGTCTTCTTCCAACCTTTTACCCTCAGGTAATGTCTATCTTTGTGCCTTAGGTGTGTTTCTTGTATGCAACAGATTGCTGGGTTTTGTTTATGTATCCATTCTGTTAATCTGAGGCTTTTTACTGGAGAGTTGAGTCCATTGATGTTGAGAGAGATTAATGACCAGTGGCTGTTG
>NW_026588298.1:0-9036 GCF_907164565.1 Psammomys obesus | reverse complement strand
GTGTGCTTGGTTGCTTTTTTTTTTTTTTTTTTTTTTTTTTACTGTAGTAAGGCTAATTATTTCCTGTGTTTTCTTGAAAGTAGCTAGTTTTCTTGGGTTGTATTTTCCCTTCTAGTGTCTTCTCTAATGCTGGATTTGTGCGTAGGTATTTTTGAAATTTGTTTTTCTCATTGAATATCTTGTTTTCTCCGTCTATGAAGACTGAGAGTTTTGCAGGGTATAATAGCCTGGGCTGACATCTGTGTTCTCTTAGGGTTTGCATGATGTCAGTCCAGGCCCTTCTGGCTTTCATAGTCTTTGTTGAAAAGTCAGTTGTGATTCTGATGGGTTTGCCATTATATGTTAATTGGCCTTTTTCCCTTGCAGCTTTTAGTAGTTTTTCTTTGTTCTGTATACTTACTGTTTTGATTATTATGTGGAGGGAGGATTTTCTTTTCTGGTCAAATTTGTTGGGTGTTCTGTAGGCCTCATGTATTCTTATTGGCCTCTCCTTTAACTTGGGGAAAATTTTCTTCAGTGATTTTGTTGAAAATATTTTCTGGGCCTTGGAGAAGGAAGTCTTCTTTTTCCTCTATACCTATTATGCTTAGGTTTTTCTTTTCATATTGTCTTGGATTTTTTGGACGGTCTTTGTCAAGAATTTTTTGGATTTAACATTTTCTTTGACAGATACATCGATTTCTTCCATTGTATCTTCCATACCTGAGATTCTTTCTTCCATCTCTTGTAGTCTATTGGTTATGCTAACCTCTGTAGTTTCTGTTTTCTTCCCTAAGTTCTTTCTCTCTACAATTTCCTTCATTTGTGTGTTCTTTAATTTTTCCAATTCTATCTTCTGATCTTGAGCCATTTTGTTGATTTCCTTCACCTATCTGACTGTATTTTCCTGTTTTTCCATCAGTTCTTTCAGCTCTTTGTTTGAACCAACTGCGGTTTCTTTTATTTCATTCAGTGCTTTGAGCATTTCCTTTCTAAAGGCCACAAACTGTTTGGCTGCAACTTCCTCTATTTCTTTACAGATGGCAATAATCTGTTTGAGTTTATCTTCCTCTATGTCTTTATGTATCTTAATTGTTTCCTCTCTTTTCATCTTCATGAGCATAGTTGTTAGGTCATCTTCTTGGATTTCAGTTACGCGGGGGTGTCCAGGGGTACTTGACCCTGGGTACCTGGGTTCTGGAGATGCCATATTGCTCTGTCTTTTGTTGCTTGAGCTTTTATGCTGGCCTCTACCCATTGGGCTATCTTAGGTGTTTGGGGTTATTTTCTGGTGGTTCCTGGGGATCCTGTGGTGGAGAGAATCCCCTTGGCAGTAAGCTGGTTTTTCTTGAAGGAAGGAAGTCTTCTCAGCTTTTTGGGTATATTCCCTGGATGGCTGGCATTTTTTCAGGAGTTGCTGCTGCTCACCTTAGGGATAGAGACCTGAGTGGTAACTGTGGTCTTTGTTAGTCGCGAGGGTTCTCCTCTCACCCAGGGAATTCCTGAAGACAGCTGCCCTGTTTCTGGGTTTCTTGCTGTAAATTTAATGATCAGCTGCTGTGACACAGCTGGACATCTGGCATGCACCAACTGTTTGTGCTTGTGTCTGGACCACAACCCAGTGATGGCGGCTGGGTCCCCTGGTCTGCAAGACTTTTTGTAGGGAAGGACAGGGTGATTTAAGTCAGTACAGATTCCTTCCTTCCCTGTGGATTCTCTGGAGACAGGGATTCCCAGTCGCTTTTTTGCCCTGGTGCACACTGCTCAGTCTCCGCCAGCTAGCTGGCGCACAGAAACTGCCTGTGTCTGGAGCACAGCTCAATGATGGCGGCTGGGCCCTGCCGGTCTGCAAGACTTTTTCCAGGGAAAGATTGGGTGATTTAAATCAATACAGTTTCCTTCCTTCCCTGTGGATTCTCTGGAGACAGGGACTCCCAGTCTCTTTTCTCTGGGGCCCACCACTCAGTCTCTGCCAGCTAGCTGGCGCGCAGAAACTACCTGTGTCTGCCTTTCCGGCCTTTGGGAGCCTGGGCGTCTGCCTAAACTGGGTAATTTTCCCGAGACCTTTCAGGGGTGGGGGTGTCGGCTGAGTGCTCTGAGATCAGACCAGCTGTTTCCCTCCCTGTGTGTTTGCACCTGACAGTGAAACTCAATCTTTGGTGCCCTGGGGCCCACAGTTCTATCTGAGGCAGCAAATCAGGCGTGTAGGCAGGGCTCTGTGCAGGCGCCTGGGTCCGTGGCTCTGGCTTTGGGCTGGCTCTTGGGGCGCCCGCGGAACCAGAGTCTTTTCCAGGGGATGTCTGGGTGATCTAAGATTGGTCCCAATCGTTTCCTGCTCCGTGGGGTTATGTCGCTTGAAAATTCCCGTCTGTGATAGTGTGGTGCGCACGGATTAGTATAGAACTGTGACCAGAGACACTGGTGTATGGCTCTGGGCTGGGGCTGGCAGCCAAGTGTCTGGTGGAACTGGGATCTCTTCTGCAGTTTAGCCGGGTGAGGGTATCCTCTCACCTGGGAAACACAATCGCTTGTGTTTTATGGCCACGAGTTCTGATTGCTGGTCACTGTGCCGATCCTGCTGTGCTGCTGGTCAGAATGAGAGTCCTCCCAGCGCCGCCATCTTGCCTCACCTTTGAAAGCTATGAATTTTAAAATAGGAATCTCTGCTTAGTTCTGTACTCCATTTTTCATTGTATTATTTGTTTTGTTGGTGTCTAATACAAACTGCTTTGAATTGCTAGTGACAAAACAGCATTCGTCTCACACAAAATAGAAACAGAATAATAAAATAGAATAAGGGAACAGAAATAAACTCACATAGCTACCATTTGATTCATGAAAAGACAACCCTTTTAAAGAGTAGTTCCAGGTGAACAGAATATCCAAATTTGAAAGATTGAAAGAAAATTCTTAACTGTCATGTAAACAAATCATTCAATATGAATCAAAACATGTTAATAAAGTGCATTGACAAAATAATTGACATTACTAAAAAAAAACAGTTAAATGACTTCAGTTTATAAACATAGCTTCCGAATAGGCCTCTAAAAGCTTAAGGAAGAATGACAACACTTTACAAATATGATCACATAAATTGTACATCAAATCAAGTACCATAATGAATATAATATTTACAGAACACGACAAACATTCTAAGTTATTTTCCTGACAAATGGCTTATATGCAGAACACGAAAATAATTTTTAAAACATCAGAAATGAATACTACAATAACTAATTGGACAAATGAGCTAAAAAGTAGTTTTTGTAAGAGGTTATAAATGGCCAATAAATTAATAAAAGATATCTTTAGTCAGCATAGAAATTTATATCAAAAATATATTGAGACTTCAACTTAATATAGTTGTAATGGGTATTTTGAAAACTATAAAAATAACAAATATTGATAGGAACATGAGGAGTAAAAAACACTAAGACACTCTTAGAGACAATATAAATGAGTATATCCACTATGAAAATCAATATTTATCCCCTTTAAAACCTAAAATAATACATTTCATGATTCAACATACAATATAGCTACTTGCTAATAAATAAATATGCATTCAAGATTGTATATGATAATGCCTATATTGATTCAGAGCACCTATGATAATGCAAACAATATTCTCATATATTCAGGCTTGCTAACATTATCTATTACAGGAAGAAGGTAAATTAATGAGACTCAAAAGTCTTATGACTCATGAGATTCACAATGTTGAAAAGGCTCTTGATATGCATACAAAATTTCCCCCTTCAACAAGATTGTATAAATTGTAAATATTTGGTGGAAAAAATTTTAGTAGTGTAGCAGCACTTAAATTGTAAAAAGGGTTAACTTGTACTCTAGCTATCTTTGAATCATTCATCACCCTTTAACCTCAAAATCTTATCAGTTTACCAAAGGTAATTACACACACACACACACACACACACAATTGAACTAACAAATTCAGTAGTGTTTCAGAGAGCAAAAAAAAAAAAAATGGGTGAAATTAATTGTATTTCTATAATGCCAACAAATTTAAACAAATCAGCAATTAATTTTTTACATAAAAATAAATGGACTGAGTGTTTATTAATCTTCACTAAGGAGTAAAACACGTGCAACTGTACTAACTAAATGGAAAAGAGAGTCTTGTTATGATACAAAATAAATACTGCACAATTTGAAGTTTCTCCTAGTATATTTCAAAAGTAAATGAAATTGGAATCTGATGAAGTTTTATGCACAAATGAAAACAAACTTTCTTTTTATATGTTTTTTTAAGAAAATGTATATAATACATATTTATTCTCCATATAAGTAAAAAAAAACAAAAAAACACTTTTAATGTACTTCATTCCACTCTTTTTTTCTATTCCTGAACACAAATCCACTAAGTCACAGGTATAAAGTAGTTATTTAAAACTAAGAATATATATATACATATATATATGTATATATGTATATATGTATTTAATGTTTTTATTAATTACACTTATTCATTTTGTATTCCCCCATAAGCCCCTCCCTCCTCCACTTCTGATCCCACCCTCCCTCCTCCACTTCCGATCCCACCCTCCCTCCCCCTTCTGCATGCATGCCACTCCCCAAGTCCACTGATAGGGGAGGTTCTCCTCTTCTTTCTGATCTCAGTCTATCAGTTCTCATCAAAAGTGGCTGCATTGTCCTCTACTGTGGCCTTGTAAGACTGCTCCCCCCTCAGGGGGAAGTGATCAAAGAGCAGGCCAATCAGATTATGTCAGAGGCAGTCCCTCTTCCCATTACTATGGAACCCACTTGGACACTGAACTGCCATGGGCTACACCTGTGCAGGGAGGGGTTCCAGGTCATCTCCATGAATAGTCCTTGGTTGGAGTATGATTTTCTGGGAAGTTCTCTGTGTTCAACTTATCTTGTTTTGTTGCTCTCCTTGTGGAGTTCCTGTCCCCTCCAGCTCTTACTATTTCCCACTTCTTACATAAAATTCCATTCACTCTGCCCATCAGTTGGCCATCAGGCTCAGCATCTGCTTTGATAGTCTGCAGGGCAGAGGCTTTCAGAGGCCCTCTGTGGCAGGTTCCTAGGTTGTTTCCTCTTTTCTTCTTCTGGCTTTCAGAGGTCCTCTGTAGCAGGTTCCTAGGTTGCTTCCTGTTTTCTTCTTCTTCTGACGTACATCCTCTTTGCCTTTCAGGATGGGGATTGAGCATTTAAGTTAGGGTCCTCTCTTTTGCTTAGTTTGTTTATATGTACAAATTTTAGTGGGTTTATTCTATATTGTATGTTTATATGAGTGAGTATATACCATGCGTGTCTTTTTGCTTCTGGGACAACTCACTCAGGATGATCCTTTCCAGGTCCCACCATTTACCTGCAAATTTCATGATTTTCTTATTTTTCATTGCTGAGTAGTACTCCATTGTATAGATGTACCACAGTTTCTGCATCCATTCTTCAGTTGAGAGGCATCTTGGTTGTTTCCAGCTTCTGGCTATTACAAATAAAGCTGCTACAAACATGGTTGAGCAAATGTCCTTTTTGTGTACTTGCGCCTCTTTTGGGTATATGCCTAGAAGTGGTATGGCTGGATTTTGAGGAAGCACTATTCCTAGTTGTCTGATATAGTGCCAGATTGATTTCCAGAGTGGTTGTACCAGTTTACATTCCCACCATCAGTGGAGAAGCGTTCCACTTTCTCCACAACCTCTTCAGCATGTGTTGTCCCTTGAGTTTTTCATCTTGGCCATTCTGATGGGTGTAAGGTGAAATCTCAGGGTAGTTTTGATTTGCATTTCCCTAATGGCTAATGAGGTTGAGCATTTCTTTAAGTGCTTCTCTGCCATTCGATATTCCTCTACAGAGAATTCTCTCTTTAGCTCTGTTCCCCATTTTTTAAGTGGGTTACTTGGTTTATTGCTTTTCAGCTTGTTTAGTTCTTTATATATATTGGATATGAGTCAGATAAAGGGTTGGTGATGATTCTTTCCCAATCTGTAGGCAGTCGCTTTGTTTTGATGACAGTGTCCTTTGCTTTACAGAAGCTTTTCAATTTCATGAGTTCCCATTTATTGATTGTTGCTCTTAGAACCTGTGCTGTTGGTGTTCTGTTCAGAAAATTTTCTCCTGTACCAATGAGTTCTAGGGTATTCCCCACTTTTTTTTCTAGGCGATTTAATGTGTCTGGTTTTATGTTGAGGTCTTTGATCCACTTGGACTTCAGTTTTGTGCAGGGTGATAAGTATGGATCTATTTTCATTTTTCTACATGTAGACATCCAGTTGGACCAGCACCATTTGTTGAAGATGCTATCTTTTTTCCATTGTATGGTTTTGGCATCTTTGTCAAAAATCAGGTGTCCATAAGTGTGTGGGTTTATTTCTGGGTCTTCTGTTCGATTCCATTGATCCACCATTCTGTTTCTATGCCAGTACCATGCAGTTTTTATAACTGTTGCTCTATAGTACAGCTTGAGATCAGGGATGGAAATACCTCCAGAATATCTTTTATTGTAGAGGATTGTTTTAGCAATTCTCGGTTTCTTGTTATTCCATATGAAGTTGAGAATTTTTCTTTCCAGGTCTGTAAGGAATTGTGTTGGCAATTTGATGGGAATTGCATTAAATCTGTAGATTGCTTTTGGTAAGATGGCCATTTTTACTATGTTAATCCTGCCAAGCCATGAGCACGGGAGATCTTTCCATCTTCTCATATCTTCCTCTAATTCTTTCTTCAGAGACTTGAAATTTTTTTCATACAAGTCTTTGACTTGCTTAGTTAGGGTTACACCAAGGTACTTTATGTCATTTGTGGCTATTGAGAATGGTGTTGTTTCCCTAATTTCTTTCTCAGCCCTTTTGTCTTTTGTATACAGGAGTGCTACTGATTTTTTTGAGTTAATTTTGTATCTGGCCACTTTGTTGAAGGTGTTTATCAGCTGTAGGAGTTCCCTGGTAGAGTTTTTGGGGTCACTCATATATACTATCATATCATCTGCAAATAGTGATAATTTGACATCTTCCTTTCCCATCTGTATCCCCTTGATCTCCTTCAACTGTCTTATTGCTCTAGCAAGGACTTCCAGCACTATGTTGAAGAGATATGGAGAGAGTGGGCAGCCTTGTCTTGTCTCTGATTTTAGTGGGATTGCTTTAAATTTCTCTCCGTTCAGTTTGATGTTGGCTATAGGCTTGCTGTGTATTGCCTTTACTATGTTTAGATATGTGCCTTGTATCCCTGATCTCTCCAGTACTTTAAACATGAATGGATGTTGTCAAATGCTTTTTCAGCATCTAGGGAGATTATCATGTGGTTTTTCTCCTTCATTTTGTTTATGTGGTGGATTACATTGATGGATTTCTGTATATTGAACCACCCCTGCATACCTGAGATGAAGCCTACTTGGTCATAGTGGATAATATCTTTGATGTGTTCTTGGATTCGGTTTGCAAGTATTTTGTTAAGTATTTTTGCATCAATGTTCATAAGGGAGATTGGCCTGAAATTCTCTTTCTTTGTTGAGTCTTTGTGAATTTTAGGTACCAAGGTGATTGTGGCTTCATAGAATGAGTTTGGTAATATTCCTTCTGTTTCTATTTTTTGGAATAGTTTGAAGAGAATTGGAGTTAGCTCTTCTTTGAAGGTCTGGTAGAATTCTGCGCTGAAGCCATCTGGTCCTGGGCTTTTTTTGGATGGGAGATTTTGATGACTGCTTCTATTTCTTTGGGGGATATAGGACTATTTAATTGATTTATCTGGTCCTGAGTCAGCTTTGGTAAGTCAAATCGATCAAGAAAATTGTCCATTTCATTTAGGTTTTCAAATTTTGTTGAGTATAGAATTTGAAGTACATCCTAATGATTGTTTGGATTTCCTCAGTGTCTGTAGTTATGTCCCCCTTTTCATTTCTGATTTTGTTGATTTGGGTGGTGTCTCTCTGCCTTTTAGTTAGCTTGACTAAGGGTTTGTCGATCTTGTTGATTTTCTCAAAGAACCAGCTCCTGGTTTCATTGATTCTTTGAATTGTTTTATTTGTTTCTAATTGATTGATTTCAGCCCTGAGTTTGATTATTTCCAGCCATCTACTCCTTTTTGGTGTGTCTGCTTCCTCTTTTGTAGGGTTTTTAAGTGGGCCATTAAGTTGCTTGAATGAGCTGTCTCGAATTTCTTCTTGAAGGCACTTAGTGCTATGAACTTTCCTCTTAGCACTGCTTTCATTGTGTCCCACAAGTTTGGGTATGTTGTGTCTTCATTTTCATTGAGTTCTAGAAAGGCTTTAATTTCTTTCTTTATTTCTTCCCTGACCAAGCTGTCATTTAATAACAAGTTGTTCAGTTTTCATGTGTGTGTAGGCTTTTTGCTATTTCTGTTGTTGTTGAAGTCCAGCTTTATTCCATGGTGATCAGACAGGATACAAGGGATTATTTCAGTCTTCTTGTATCTGTCGAGGCTTGCTTTTTGACAACTATATGGTCTATTTTGGAGAAGGTTTCATGAGGTGCTGAGAAGAAGGTAACTTCTTTTGTGTTTGGGTGTAAAGTTCTGTAAATGTCCTTGAGGTCCATTTGATTCATGTCCTCTGTCAGAGATATTGTTTCTTTGTTTAATTTCTGTTTTGTTGACCTGTTCTTTGTTGAGAGTGGGGTGTTGAAGTCTCCCACTATTAATGTGTGGGGATCTATATGTGGCTTAAATTTTATCAATGTTTCTTTAACAAATGTGGGTGCTCTTGTATTTGGGGCATAGATGTTCAGGATTGTGATGTCTTCCTGGTCAAATTTTCCCTTGATGAGTATGAAGTGTCCTTCCTCATCTCTTTTTATTAATTTTGGTTGAAAGTCTATTTTATCAGATATTAGAATGGCTACTCCTGCTTGTTTCTTGGGTCCATTTGCTTTTAAAGTCTTCTTCCAACCTTTTACCCTCAGGTAATGTCTATCTTTGTGCCTTAGGTGTGTTTCTTGTATGCAACAGATTGCTGGGTTTTGTTTATGTATCCATTCTGTTAATCTGAGGCTTTTTACTGGAGAGTTGAGTCCATTGATGTTGAGAGAGATTAATGACCAGTGGCTGTTG
>NW_026588297.1:0-1180 GCF_907164565.1 Psammomys obesus | reverse complement strand
GCTTTGGCTAATTAAAATGTTTTGTGTTTCTATTTAAATAATAAAATTATTTTTTTCATTTATGTGAAGAATGCCATTGGTAGTTTGACAAGGTTTTCATAGAGTCTATGTAATGTTTTGAGTAGTATATAGTCTCAAGAATACTCATTCTTCTAACCCACAAACATATAATACCTTTCTCTTTTTTGCATATATATTAAATTTCTTTTTAAAATTTATTCATATTTTTATAAATAACACATTATTCACTTTGCATCCCCACTGTAGCCCTCATCCTCCTCCCCTCCCAATTTTGCCTTGCCTCCCTTATCTCATCCCTTGCCCCTCCCCAAGGCCACTGATAGGAGAGATCCACCTCCCCTTCCATCTGAGCCTAGCCTATCAGATCTCATTAGTACTGGCTGCAGTGTTTCAAACCTCTGTGGCTTGGTAACATTGCTCATCCCCCAGGTGGAGGAGATGAAAGAACCAGCCACTGAGTTCATGTCAGAGACATTTCTTATTCCTATTACTAGGGAACCAACATGGAGATTGAGCTGACATGGGCTACATCTGTGCAGGGGTTCTAGGTTATCTCCATGAGTGGTCTTTGGTTGAAATATCAGTCTCAGAAAAGTCCTGTGCCCAGAATTCTTGGTTCGGTTCCTCTCCTTGTGGAGGTCCTGTCACCTTCAGGTCTTCTAATCTCTCTCTGCTTTGATAAGATTCCCTGCGTTCTGCCCAGAGTTTGGTTATGAGTCTCAGCATCTCCTTCAATACCTTGATGGGTATAATATTTCAATGGCCCTCTGTGGCAGGCTCCTGTCCTATTGTCTGTTTTCTCCCTCTACCAATGTCCAACCCCTTCGCCTTTCTGCATGCAGATTAATTATCTTACACAAGGGTCCTCCTCCTTGCTTAGTTTCTTTAGGTATAGAGATTTTAGTATGTTTATCCTATATTATATGTCTAATACCCACTTGTAAGTGAGTGTATACCATGTGTTTCTTTCTGATTTTGGGAAAACTCACTCAGAATTACTTTTCTAGTTCCCAACATTGGCCTGCAAATTTCATGATTTCCTTGCTTTTAATTACTGAAGAGAATTCCCTTGTGTAAATGGCCAACAATTTCTGTATCCATTCCTCAGTTGAGGGACATCTGGGTTGTTTCCAGATTCTGGCTATTATGAACAAAGCTG
>NW_026588296.1:369-9952 GCF_907164565.1 Psammomys obesus | reverse complement strand
ACAGGGAAGTAACTTCAGAAAAAGTTTAGCAGTTTCAGAACTTCTTTTTGTATTAATATGACTTGTTTTTGCTTTGCCCATAAAAAGCAAATCATGGACGCTGGGCTCCAGCAGGATCATATCAGGATGGAAAGGATTTTGATGGGAGTTTTTATGTTATCTGAAAAGCAAGAGGGAGAGCAAGAGATATTAAAAAAATAAGAATGTCTGGTTAAGCCGGAAGAATGAAGCTAGAAACCTGAAGGTGTATAGAATGTTGCAAAAGGTTAGTGTATGTATGTTTAAAAAGCCAGAGAATTAATATGATTTGAGAAAGAACTGTATTTTAAAATATGTTGTACTTTATTTAAAGAGCTGGTGATTCTTCTTTGCAAAATGTTTTCTTATGCTCTTTTAAGGAGAAAGAATTCTGGCTGATAGGTTTGGTATGGCCAGAATAGTTTGTACAGTTTAAAATTGTTCTGCACTGTTCTGTTATCAGTTGGTTCTAAAACTTATTTGATCACAATGTTAGAACTTTTGGTTACAGAAAAATTGTAAATGTTTCACAGAACTTGTTGTATCTTGGGAGGCAACAATACCATCAGCAACACCTAATGGCTATGTTTGGTATTGTCAGTCACAGCCCGTGCTAACACATGGCTAGCCACCATAATGTTCAGGGATAGAGAGGAAGGAGCTGTAGTTTTGCTGCCATCTTTGTGTGGGTCAATCAGTTATGTTCAGGCCTCTGATTAGTGCTAAGTGCAAAGCTTTTTGTTGTTCAGTTTTAATGCAAGTGGTAGGATCAGCAAGGTTTGCTAGCCTCTCTATGAAGTGTATCTTATTAAAAGGTTTGTTTTGATTTTAGTTCAGGAAGAGCAAATTTAAAGCTTTGCTAACAACTGCAATTGGTTAAGACATTGAGCTTTACCTAGTTTCTTTGTTTAATTTTTTTAAGGTTAAGCCTAGGATGGGTAACTATAAAGCTTACCTATGTAGATCTACTTAAAATGTAGTTCAAAAACATGCATTTTAGGAATATGCCAGAATTAGAGAGTATAGCATTCCATTTTATAGGATGAAGCTTAGAGCAGATAATAAAAATAGAGTAACTCACATGCTGGTCCTCAAGCTTGTCAGAGATCTGATGAATATGGCATTTTAACTGTGTAAGCTTATTGTGACAGTGTCCCAAAATCCTGGCAGTAGCTCCCCCAAGGTCTCAGAGGAGATTTGGACACAAGGACAGATGACTGCAACTCGGGATTGTGGTATGCTAACCACTGAGAAATACTTCCCCAACTGGCCCACTGCTAGGGCCCAGCCTAAACTGTGGACAAAGCTTTGGATACCTGGAGAGCTATTGTTTCACATTGCGAGAGGCAAGGTGAGGTCAATCTCTCATGTTCTCTTTCCACCAAAGCAGTGTCTTATCTCTGTTTGGCTGGACGGCCTCTGCTCATGATGCCATGAGACCACAGGAGTCAGGGACACTGCCTACGTGATTGACTAACTAGTCATCTCTGTCGTTTTGATTGGCACATGAATAGGTATATTTATTTAGCTTATAATTTATCCTTATCATGTCTCTGACCACCTTGATGGCTATGCTAAGCTAATGGTAGCTTTGCAGCTAGAGAGTAGACAATTAGATCCACTATTAGCTCATTGGCCAGTTAACTAGTTAGTTGGAACTATTAGGTACTAGATCTCTTATTTAGAAAGGAAAACAGGTTTGCCTTGCTCATAGGATTCATGTTAGTTGCCTGTGTCTTATGGTAAATAGCTAAATAAAAAGATAATGAAGTTTATGTAGGGTCTAAAAATATAGGAGTTTAGGTTACAAAAATCTAGAATGTTATTTGGTCTAGGAGAATGTTTCAAGGATAATAAATGCAAAAAAATTAGAGTCTTAAGCAAATGTGTTAAGATATTAAATATGAGTTATAATGATATGAAATTGTTGGAAAGCATATTAAAAATGGGAGGTACTTTAAATTTCTTTCCCCTCTTTGCTACTGTTGTGCTTGTGTTATAAGATTTCAGAAGTTCAGAGTTTTGGCCTTGATCAATAGAGTTCTGATAACTTGATGGAGCACTAACTACTTATTATTTAGTCACCAGCTTGAGATTTTAATTTCCTTTGGTAGTTTTCTAAACATAGATTTAAAGATACTTCTCATCATGCTAAAAACATCTGTTTAATGTGTATATCTGACCTCAAAGGCATAGCCTTTACTATAGTATTCTTAATATCTGCCATCTCTGAGGTAGACAGGATTTAGGAATATCTTAAACATATTCCTTCTAGTTGCTTTGTCAAAAAAAAGTTCAAGCATCCAGGGTTTAACAGTAAAGCCAGTAATGTATTTCTGCCTAACTTTCTAGTGTGACATGGAGATGGGGGCTAAAAGTAGATGCTGAGTGTATGGAAAATGGCCAAGCTCTATTGGTGGCTGGTTACCAAAAGCTGTGCCCACAGAAGTGTTAGAGTTCCAACCGTGGACACACTTAAGTTGTTTATAAAGGTTATAAAGCAAACAGCCTAACTGATACTCATTCAGTGGGATGCATTTCTACCTGTTACTCTCAGAATGTTGTTGTATTAGATTTGCTAATATGTTACTTTTCTGAGTTTTTTAAAAAATATATATTTTCTTTCGTGTACCAAAAAATTCATATGAGTTTTAGGAAATCAAAAAGTTATGTGACCTGGATCTGGCATAGCTGAAACGGATCCCAGAGGAGTTTTTCCCTAGTCTTGGGATTCTTCACTTTTCCCATTTAATTAGACAAATTTTAACTTCTGTCTCCAGTCTAAATTTGTCTCAGCAGATTTTCACCTGTTTGACTCTGTTCCAGGATCAGCTTTGTACTGCAAGCTGAAATCTGGACTTTCTGGAAGCCGAAATGATTGCTCCCTGCCTCTTCAGGTGGATCAACTAACCAGATGCTTCTGAGGACTGCCCCTTTGCCCAACCTTTGACTGGCATTTTAGCCTCCCTAGCCCCTGATGCCAACGATCCTATTGTCAGTCCTGAAGCAATTTTAGAAGATGAGACCCTCGGCCCAAAATCCCACCTAGCAGGCTGAAATGCTAAGTCAAAAGGGGGTCCCTGACATTAGCTATTATCTTGGGCATCTGCTTAGCTGAAATGGGAACTAATATTGCAGCAACTGGGCTAAAAGCCTAGAGAGGAAGGATAATAGTTCTCCTGGGCTTACTATTCCTATATCCACCCTGAAGGGACCCTACTCATTTTGATTTTTATCTTTGGGGGTTGTATTTTAAATTGCTTGATGGCTCTCATAAAAAATGTTTGGGAGCAGTACACTAATGGTACCCAGACCCCATTGTAAAAAGGTAAATCTATAAAATAAAAGAGGTCATATCTGGAAGAACCAAGATTGGATCTTCAAATGATCAAGGGCAGGGGGAATGAGAGACCAAAAGATTAAAATCAGCAGCTATTATTAATATTTAAGGCCTGAACTAGATGGATGGAGAAGTCCAGCAATGCCCTGAGAGGAAGAACCTGCCTTACTGCATTCTTTCCCCACTCACTAGAGACACAGTTGCTAGGAAACTGGCCCATCCCCCTAGGGAGGAACACCAGATCATTAATGGTTTGAGGACCTTCCTATAGCCACTCAATTAAAAATGCAACATTTTGACCAATAGATGCTTGCCAGTCAGGAATCGCCCCTGCCTTGGGCATGCTGGGAGGGACCAGAATCTTTAAGTCACCCAACTAACCTGAGCACGGGGCTCTTGGCTGTCACTGCTTCTGCAGTGGGGGGGGGGGTGAGCCCAAGCTGCAGCTTGTAATGATTTATAATAAAAAGATCCTCATGTGGTTTGCAGAAGACTCAGCTCCTGGTGGTGGTATTTTGGGTTATTGCAATTCAGGCACAACACTGCATTCCAGAGTCTTTGGTATGGTACAGAAATATACTCTGTTTTATCTTAAAAGAGAAACATAAACACTAAGCCAGAAACAAATCTTTCATCTACAATGGTGGCCTGTCTACAAAACATGCTAGGGCAATGGTGGCACAAAGCTTGTGGGAACAACCAACCTCTAGCTGATTTGACTTAAGGGCTACTCCACAAGATTGACCCCACACCCACCACTGCAAAATATTTTAAGTACTACAAAAAAATCACTATGATTACACCCAATTTTTCTTTAAGTGAATGATTACAATGAGTAGAAATGAACATGTTTCCTAATACTCTTACATGATCAAATGTCTTACATAATGTGGGTGAAAAAAATTGTTTCCAGGAACCCCCATACATTTATAACTAAGCAACTTGTTATAGATTAATAAAGTTTAAGCCAAAAAAGTAATTTTCACAGAATTTTTCTTTACTGGAATGCTGCAATTTGTGGTTACAAAGAAAGAATTGATCATTTTGTTATTTATCTTAAAAAATAATCTTACACCCATCAGAAAGGCTAAGATCAAAAACTCAAAGGACAACACATGCTGGAGAGGTTGTGGAGAAAGGGAAACCCTCTTCCACTGCTGGTGGGAATGTAAACTTGCACAACCACTCTGGAAAGCAATCTGGTGCTCTCTCAGACAACTAGGAATAGCACTTCCTCAAGATCTAGCTATACCACTCCTAGGCATATACCCAAAAGAGTCTCAAGTACACAATAAAGACATTTGCTCAACCATGTTTGTAGCAGCCTTATTTGTAATTGACAGAAGCTGGAAACAGCCCAGATGCCCCTCAGTGGATGCACAAATTGTGGTACATCTACACAATGGAATATTACTCAGCAATAAAAAACAAGGAAATCATGAAATTTGCAGGTAAATGGTGGGACCCGGAAAAGATCATCCGGAGTGAGCTGTCCCAGAAGCAGAAAGAAACACACGGTATATACTCACTCATATAGACATGAAATATAGAAATCCTACTAAAATCTATACATCTAAACAAACTAATCAAGAGAGAGGACCCTGACTAAAATGCTCAATCCTCAACCTGAAAGGCAAAGAGGAAGGACATCAGAAGAAGAAGAAGAAAACAGGAAACAAGCTAGGAACCTGCCATGGAGGACCTCTGAATGGCTCTGCCCTGTAGACTATCAAAGCAGATGCTGAGACTTATGGCCAACAGTTGGGCAATGTGCATGGAATCTTTTTTTTTTTTTCTTTAAAGAACCATCTTGCTTTTATTTTTTTATTTCTTTATTATTCAGTATTCTGCCTGCATGTGAACCAGAAGGTCAGAAGAGGGCACCAGATCTCACTACAGATGGTTGTGAGCCACCATGTGGTTGCTAGGAATTGAACTCAGGACCTCTGGAAGAACAGCCAGTGCTCTTAACCTCTGAACCATCTCTCCAGAGCCTGTGCATGGAACCTTATGTAAGAAGTGGGAAATAGTAAGATCTGGAGTGGACAGGAACTCCACAAGGAGAGCAAAAGATCCAGAAATTTGAACACAGGGGTCTTCCAAGAGATTCATACTCCAAGTACCAGGCATGGAGATAACCTAGAACCCCTGCACAGATGTAGCCCATGGCAGTTTAGTGTCCAAGTGGGTTACATAGTAATGAGAAGAGGGACTGTCTCTGACATAATCTGATTGGCCTGTTCTTTGATCAACTCTCCCTGAGGGGGGAGCAGCCTTACCAGGCCACAGAAGATGACAATGCAGCCATTCCTTAAAAAAGAATTAGAAGAAGATATCATAAGATGGAAAGATCTCCCATGCTCATGGCTTGGCAGGATTAACATAGTAAAAATGGGCATCTTACCAAAAGCAATCTACAGATTCAATGCAATTCCCATCAAATTACCAACACAGTTCTTTACTGACCTTTAAAGAATGATTCTCAACTTCATATGGGAAAACAAGAAACACAGAATCACTAAAACAATCCTCTACAATAAAGTATCCCTGATCTCAAGCTCTACTATAGAGCAACAGTAGTAAAAACTGCATGGTATTGGCATAGAAACCAGCTAGTAGATCAATGGAATACAATAGAAGACTCAGAAATGAATCCACACACTTATGGACAGCTCATTTTTGACAAAGATGCCAAAACCATACAATGGAAAAAAGACAACATCTTTTGGTGCTGGTCTAACTGGATAGCTACATGTAGAAAAATGTAAATAGATCCATACTTACCACCCCGCACAAAACTAAAGTTTAAGTGGATCAAAGACCTCAGCATGAAACCAGACACACTAAAACTGTTAGAAGAACAAGTAAGGAAGAGCCTGGAACTCACTGGCACAGAGACAACTTCCTGAACAGAACACCAGCAGCACATGCTCTAAGAGCACCAATCAGTAAATAAGACCTCATGAAACTGGAAAGCCTCTGTAAAGCAAAGGACACTGTCATCAGAACAAAACAAATGGTGGGAACTAGAAAAGTTCATCCTGAGTGAGGTATCCCAGAAGCAGAAAGACACTCATGGTATATACTCACTTATAAGTGGATATTAGCCATATAATATAGATAATCATACTAAAATCTGTACACCTAAAGAAGCTAATCAAGGAGGACCCTGGGTAAGAGGATCAATCCTACAAAGTCTACCAGATGGTCTTTCCAGTCATACTCACCACTGCTCAGGATTCTCTTTTGACCCTGGCTGTTCTTGGCCCCAGTCCAACCCCACCCCCCAATAATCCAACCATACTGAGTTGGCAGTTTCTGAGGGCTGGAGGCATATACCACACTCTTAAGGCTCTATTCTCTTCTTTATTAATATTCAACTTACTAGTAAAGTCATGTGATTTCCTAAAGATTTGTCTGTATGCAGCCAACTCATTTCATTTAGCATAATATTCCATTAGTCCATCCTAGTGACAAGCAATGTGTCCAACCTAAAGAAATGACAAAGTTTGAGGTGATGTTTGTACTAATCTAACTTGTAGTTAGTCAAGAGGGTAATTGAATGGATTCATAATTGAATCCATTTGCTACTTGCTGTCACCATCCTTTACTTATTTAGCTTTTAACTATTTTCATCATGCATTAAGTTTTTAATTTATGGTCTGATCAATATTTTTAGTTTTTTTTTCCAATCTGCTCCCGACATTAATGGCAAGCTCATTTACCATAAAGGTTAAGTTTTAGTCAAAGGTTAGAAGCTTTCAAAATCCCTGATATCAATTCACTCTAAACCCCGATGAAAAATATTAACATTTTCTGCTTGTTTAATGCTTGCTTTCCTGGGGATTTCTACTTTTCTAGCCCCATCTTCCTATTTTGAAACTACAGCATATTTGACATCAGACTTTGTTTTTCTAAGATTTTAAAATTTTATTTTATGTATATAGATGCTCTATCTGCATGCATACCTGCTTGTACAGAAGAGGGCACCAGACCTCATTACAGATGGTTTGAGCCACCACATGGTTGCTGGGGATTGAACTCAGGATCTCTGGAAGAGCAGCCAGTGTTCTTACCCACTGAGCCATCTCTCCAGCTCTGACACCAGATTTTGATCTTTTATTAAGTGATTCCTGTCTCACTGACACGAACTGTAGAAGGAGGGAGAGGCAACTCATCTCTTACATTATCTTGGAAAATGGTATAAGAAATTAATTTAAAAGACAGGATTGACTTGTGTATAGATATATGCATGATCACATGATGGGCCTAACCCCCAAGAGCAGGCTTTATCCATCTATCCTGTTTTCTAAAAACAAATGAACAAAATCAAAACAGATTATTGTTTTTTGCTGCGTACTGCTGAGATAAAGTTAAGATGAGATGTTTCAGGGTGTACTAGTTCACAGCCTGAATCCTTTATAGCAGGAACTCTCAAGATGATAACGGGAATTGTTACACTTGGTTTATACTTCTATGCATCCGCCAAGCGTGCAACGACTGAAGTTGATATAGGTAAAATATCACCTGATAGAATGGAGAGGTTTTAAAAATGGAGATAGTCATTTGAAAATCTTTATCTCATTAATTCCTTTATAAAGGGAACCCACCCGGAGGGAACCCACCTGGGTGGATTATAGAGGGAATTATAGAGGGAATCCACCCGGAGCTCTCTCGTGGTTCTCCAGCCTTTTAGAAATGCCTCAGCATTTCTGTTCTATTTTTATATGTCCAGGAAATGCCTCTCTGATATTTCTGGAGCAAGGGACCAGTCTTGTCAGTGTCTGAAGAAAACTGGAAGATCCAATGCTCATGTAGCCTCTCACCTACTCTCAGGCTTAGTCGAGAGACTTCAGGTTTAATGAAAGTCTCCATGGTACAGCTGAGGATGATCTTACCTCCATGGACTCCCCTGGACCTCTGTGGTGCAGACAGGCTCTGGAGCAGCTCTGGGAAGGTGACACTTGCCGGGTCATATTTGTACTGTCTGGACCTGTGGGACTCTTGGTGCCATCAGATAGTGTGGACTTTCAGCTTCATGTTGTCACAGAGTCAGGGGGAAAGAAGGAAGACCTCCTCAGGACCTCAGTCCCTGAAGTACGGCTTCCTTCTCTCTCCACGATTACTACATCTGTTCTTCTCTGGAGATATTTTAAGCTTAATTAGGCTTTAATTATTTTGAAAAGAAAGATGTGAGGGGAGATAATGAACACTAGCCATGTTTCTGTGTTCTGAGCTTCCCACATTTCCAGACTAGTTTTTACTTTACCTTTGATCATGCTGAGGACCATTTTCTGCCTCACATTTCAAGTAACTTTCTTCTCTTTCTTAAATGCTTTGTTAGATAAAATTGGAATAAATGGTCCTCAGAAGCGTTGGATTCTGTTTCCTGTGTAAGTTCAAAACAAGGACCAAACAGATTTAGAGTCCCTTGTTCTACCTGCATCCTTCAGTAATGAAGGATTTTGCCATAATTGACTGTTTCAAGCCTGCACATGAAGTTTGTTATAGGACATGAAATATGAATGCCTCCCAAACATTGGCCTCATTCCCAAAGCAATCCTTACTTATTATAAGCTTTCAAAAATAGTTCCGGAACTCATATATTCCCAGGCATGGTACTTCTAGATAATTTTAATCCTAGTTTTAAGGAGGCCTTTCCTATTGCAGATGCAAAATGATATAAATAACTGTGGGTTCAGGGCTGAGATAGGAAGCGATGACATCATCATTTTCTTCTTGAAGAGAAGACACGACTGGGTTTCCTTGGGAGATGAGTTTGACTTCACTGGCTTCTCTTTGCTGTGTGTGATGCTGAATCCACACATGTGACACTTAATAGATGTGAGAAATGCTTCTTTTGTAAATAAAATGAAAGTTTTAAAAGAAGCCAGGATTTCCATTCCCTCTGTTAAATGAGGGAATCCAAGTTCAGGGAAACCAAGTTGTACATTATACAAGTCAGGGTAGACAGAAATTTAAAAATAGCACTGCTTGGCCCAGCTGGCCCCACAGAATCCTCAAACACCCCATGCTGTTGTTCCCCAAACAGAAAGCAGGAAGATTAGAGTCAGAGGGGTTGGAAGACACCAAGAAAACTAGGCTCTCTAAGTCAGAATGAGGAAAGCACGTTTGAATTGATAGCAACTTAAAGAAGCATGCAAGGGCTCTGCACAACATATATATATATATATATATATATATATATATATATATATATATATA
>NW_026588296.1:0-359 GCF_907164565.1 Psammomys obesus | reverse complement strand
ATATATATATATATATATATATATATATATATATATATATATATATACATACATGTATGTATACACACATACATACATATACACACATATATGTATACATATATAGTGGTTTCCACTTCAGTGTTGTGTTCGGATTCCTGAGTGTGCCAATAAATGGATCTCTGATTCTAGTGTCCTCTCTTTTCCTTCCGTTAGTTAGTTTGTCTTGTCCAACATGGATGTGATAGTTTTTGTTTTATATTAGTGTATTGATTTTGTCTGTAAGAATGACATTTGGTATATAGAGAATTCCAGAGCAGGCCTCATGTTCAAGGGTAGTTGACAAGCATATAACTGGACTCCATAGGGTTTTTTTTTTT
>NW_026588295.1:427-10140 GCF_907164565.1 Psammomys obesus | reverse complement strand
AATTGATTGATTTCAGCCCTGAGTTTGATTATTTCCAGCCTTCTGCTCCTCTTGGGTGTATCTGCTTCTTTTTTTTCTAGGGTTTTCAGTTGGGCCATTAAGTTGTTTGTATGTGATGTTACGAATTTCTTCTTGCAGGCACTTAGTGCTATAAATTTTCTCCTAAGCACTGCTTTCAATGTGTCCCATAAATTTGGGTATGTTGTGCCTTCATTTTCATTGAATTCTAGGAAGTCTTTAATTTCTTTCTTTATTTCTTCCTTAACCTAGCTGTCGTTGAGTAACATGTTGTTCAGTTTCCATGTGCGTGTAGGCTGTTTATTATTTCTGTTGTTGTTGAGGTCCAGCTTAAGTCCATGGTGGTCAGATAGAATACAAGGGATTATTTCAATCTTTTTGTATCTGTTGAGGCTTTCTTTATGACCCACTATATGGTCTATTTTGGAGAAGGTTCCATGCGGTGTTTAGATGTGGTGTTGGTGGTGTCACTGAGTTTCATTGCTTGTCTTCTTTTGGTTTTTTTTGTTGTGTAGTTATCTATTTCCTCTGTTTCCTTCGATGTAGTTGTTTTCTTTGGTTTGGAGTTTCCCTTCTAGTAACTTCTGTAGAGCTGGGTTACTATGTAGATATTGTTTAAATTTGGTTTTGTGTTGGAATATCTTGAATTCTCCGTCTATGTTGATTGAAAGTTTTGCTGGGTATAGTAGTCTGGGTTGGAATCTGTGGTCCCTTAAGGGCTGTATGATTTCTGTCCAGGCCCTTCTGGCTTTCATAGTTTCTGTTGAGAAATCTGGTGTGATTCTCATAGGTCTACCTTCATATGTTACTTGGCCTTTTTCCCTTGCTGCTTTTAGAATTTTTTCTTTGTTTTGTAGGTTCAGTGTTTTGACTATGATGTGATGTGAAGAATTTCTTTTCTGGTCTAGTCTACTTGGTGTTCTGTAGGCCTCTTGTATGTTTATGGCCATCTCCTTCTTTAAGTTGGGAAAGTTTTCTTCTATAATTTTCTTGAAAATATTTTCTGGACCTTTGAGCCTGATGTCTTCTTTTTCTTCTACTCCTATTATTCTTAGGTTTTGTCTTTTCATGGTGTTTTGGATTTCTTGCATGTTTTGTGTTTGGAACTTTTCTGATTTTATTTTTTCTTTGAGAGACGTGTCAATTTCCGCAAGTGTATCTTCGGCTCCTGAGATTCTTTCTTCCATCTCTTGTATTCTGTTGGTGATGCTTACCTTTGTAGTGCCTGATCTTTTCTCTATGTTCTCCAGCTCCTGGTTTTTCTCTATTTGTGTTTTCTTTATTGATTCTAATTCTGTTTTCATGTCTTGCACCATTTCCTTCATCTGTTTGAATGTGGACTCCTGCTTTTCAATGACAGCTTCTATTTTTTTGTCCGTTTCCTCCCTATGTATCACTAATTGTGCCTCTACTTCTTTGGGTATAATTGCCTGTATTTCTATGAGAGCTTTGTTTATTTCTTCTTTATTTGCCTTCATTTGTGTGGACATTTCTTTGAGAGCTTTGTGCATTTCATCTCTGCCTCAATTTTCGTGGTCATTTCTCTGAGAGCACGATTTGTTTCCTCTTGGTTAGTCTCAATTTCTTTGGTTATTTCTCTGAGGGCTTTGTTCATTTCATCTCTATGGGCCTCTAATAGCTGGAGAAACATAGTTTTGAGGTCGTTTTCTTGTATATCTAGTGAATTGAAGTGTCCATTGTTTTGTGGGGTTGCTGGTGAGGTCATTATGTCCTCATTTTTGTTGGGAGTGTTCTTACGTCTGCCTCTAGCCATCTGGTTATTTATAATCCTCACTGGTTGTTCCTCGAGATTGTAGTTTGAGCTATGATCCTCTCTTTCTGTTTTCTGGACTGTTTTTTCAGGAAGATGAGAGAGGTTCACTGCTTTGGGATGTGCACTGTGTTTTCAGTTTTGCCTAAGTAAAGAATGTGACGCTGGCACTATTCGCGTGCGCTTTTAGCGGGCACAGTGTGCATGCGCGGATTCTCTGACTATTGCAGTGGCCTGCAAGCCACTATTACGCAGTTCTGACTAAGATCCAGGAATTGTTTGCCTGGATTGCCCTGGTGGACCCGCAAGGCAGAGGCTTCAATGTTCAGGTTGCTATCCCAAGAATCCCTCTGATGCCCACACTAGGAGTGTGGGTGGCAGGGATCTCGTCTGGTTGCTTCTGTGGGGAGGCCCTGGGTCTGGGGCAATCTCTCCCTAGAAGGCTCACTCACTCTCTTGCAGGACCAGTTGGAATGCACAGAGGTTCCCCTTGCTCACTACTCTCTGTTTTGGTCCTGCTGCGGAAGTGCACAGGTAGGCTATCAGTCAGCTCTGTGACACTGTGGCTGCAGAACTCGGTGTCCACCTTTCCTGTGTGCTGCCTCTTTGTCCTTTCCCTCTGCCAGGAGGGGTTATGTTGACTGGTCCCTGGGTGGCGCCAGAAAGAGTTAGGGTGAGTGTACTCAATCCCAGATCCCGGGCCCAGATCTCTCTGCCAGAAGCAGCCTAGCGGTAGAATCTATGTTTGCTGATCCCAAGAGAGTACCGGGTAGGGTTGAGTGTCCTCAGATCCAGAGCTTGGGTTTCTCTGCTAGGGGCCGCTGGAGAGAGGGTGCTGTGTCCTTGGCAGGCTGCCTCTCTGTCCTTCCCCTCTGACCTTCTCCTCTGCTAGGGCAAGCTTATGGAGGTGCTCTCAGGGGAATGCCAGCAGGGGTTGGGGCTTCTCAGTTGGATGCTGAGCCCTGAGCTGGTGGTGTTTCTCTGCCCGGGGGGGGGGGGGGCGCCGGTGATAGAACTTGCTGCTAGACCTTATTGCGCTGGACCCAGGATAATCTCAGGACATGTAGAATGACCACAGTCCCAGATCCCGATCTGTAGTTTGTTTGCTAGGAGTGGCCGGCAGCACTGGAGTTCCGGCACTGTGAAGCTGCTATGTGCCTCTTTATCCTTCTGCTCCACTGCGGCAGGGTGATGGCGGCGTTTGGGGGAGTGCCCGAAAGGATTGGGTTTTCTCAGCCCCGATCTCGGGTTGGGGTACAGACAATGTGGTCTGTGGCAGATTCTGCTGGACACCTCCTGCCTCCTCCGAAGAGGGAGTAGGGATTTTGAGCTGGGCGCACAGCTGCAATCAGTGCGTGGTGCGGGAGCTCAATTGTGATGGCGGCAGGTACCTGTGGTCGGAGAGACCTTCCAGGGAAAGACTGGGTGACCCGTGAGCAGTCTGGCAACTTTCCTTCCCTGTGGGGTTTTTTTGCCACTGGGACTCCCAGCCTTAGGCCTGCCCCCTTGTGCCCACCAATCAGCCTGGGAAATTGATCGTGACAAATAGGCTTGCAGCACCAGTTAGGGCTTTATTAACTCAAAGCCCGAGTTAGCCGGGTTCTCTTCTGGGTTCTGGCTGGGCAGTGGAGAGTGGACCCGACCGCTTCCCACACCGTGGGAGCCTCTCCTCACCTGGGAAACACGATCGATCGCTGTTGTTTTAGGGCCCAGAGTTCAGTCTCCTGGTCGCTGCACGGAGTGTGTTGTCCTGCTTCTCAGACATGGTGTTCTCCCTGTGCCACCATCTTGGCCCCTCCTTGTTTCACTTTTCATACTTTTGTTCCAAGTGCTTATTCTGCTCTCCACCATTATACTCCATTAGCTTTTGTTGATAACTTTTTTTTTGTTCTTCATACTTAATTATGAGGTACTAATGGTTTCTGTAATTTATTCTGAGGTAGACAGTATTCGTTTTTCTAAAAATGGAAATCTTTTATTTGCTACAAACCTTTGCATAGATGTGTTCACACCAAGGAGCTGTGATATTCAATGTGCAGACCAGGGAGTTTTGGAGGGAAGACAGCTGGGATACTAATTTCTCTCATAAAGTTTTGAGCATTTTAGCATTGTACAGCCAAAGCAACAACAGAGAACAGCAAGAAAAACTGGTGAAAATTATATATCCACCAGGTTCTCCCATAATCTTTTACTAATTTCTGCATTTTTTTCTTTTTTACTTTCCAGCTTCTGTGCCTCTGTGTGTAGTGAAAAGTGCAGGAAAGTATTTCATCAGTTCCAAGCTGGGTCAGTGGTGAACATTTAAAAATATTTTATATGTATGGATCTTTTGCCTTCATATATGTCTGTGTGCAAGATATGTTCCTGGTTTCCTGGAGGCCAGAGAAGGCTTTTAAAACCCTGAAGGTGGAGTTGTAGATAGTTCTTAGGCACTCTGCATTCTGGGAATCAAAACCGGCTTCTATGGAAGAGCTGCCAGTTCTCTTAAGTACCTAGCTGTCTCTACAGCCTTGTATGCGAACATTTTTATCAGGAATACGAATGACAACTGATATTAAAAAAAAGATTTATTTATTATTTATACAGTTTTTCTGCCTGCATGACAAAAGAGGGCACCAGATTTCATTATAGATGTTTGTGAGCCACCATGTGGTTGCTGGGAACTGAAATCAGGACCTTTGGAAGAACAGTCAGTGCTCTTAACCTCTGAGCCATCTCTCCAGCCCCAATAGCTGATATTATAAGTCTTTCCAAGTATTAGGCCTTTATGTCTTTACATAAAAAGTGTGAGAGGTGTTTTAAAGGGATAAGGTGTAAACTGAACCACATTTGTTTTAATATCTTGTCCTAGGATTACTGAATAATGACCTATGTAAAATAGCTCATCAAAATAACAAAAACACACAACCAATATTAAAAGAATGATAAGAGGGCTGAACTTGGTGGCTCTCACTGTAATCCCAGAATTTACAGTTTGGATGGAGGAAGATCAGGAGTTCCAGGACTTTCTCAGCTACATAGTCAGTTCTGGCTCATCTTGAACTATAGCAGACCACACATCAGAAAAAAAATATTTACAGGAAAGAATGTTGGGAAGAGGAGGAGCCAAGCTGCAGACTCTACAGAGGATGCCATGTTTTTGGAGAGCTACTTATGTCTCTTTGAACAATTATACAGAGAGAGAACAGGAATTGAAGAGGCAAAACTCTTAGCTATGCATTGGTGCTTAACTGTCTCCTGCATAAATGGGTTTTGCCCCCAGGTATTGACAAGTCCAGTTATCCATCCGAAATGCTTTCGTGGGCCCCTTCTATCACTTTACTGAGTTCCTCATCTCCCCCTCACAGTGAGGAGCCCCAGCAAGGACTAGGCAGGTGCATGATGACGCACATGCCAGAACAGCTGTAATTATAAATTTGAGGACACACGGCGTGTCTAGTGGCACAGGAACTCTCAACTTAGAGCTTTCTCGTTCTCTTAAGAGCTGTAAAGTTTACCATTTTCCAATGTTGTGAAAGTTCCACCCTTAGACAGAAGTATCAAGAGATGAGATGCTGGCCAGGACCAGATAGTCCTCTCATGTGAAGCGAATATGTCAGCCCATCCTTCCCTGTGGGCTGGTGGCTTCTCCAGATGACCCTTACCTCGGCCTGGGACAGGAAGAACAGCCTGCGGCTGTGCAATGATGATGCTCTGTGGTCTGAGGTCTGGGTGGAAGGTTTGAATGTGTGATTCTAGAATTGTGTCTGTTTCAACATAGTAACGGGCAGTTGTGGTTTCACAAATGAAGGCCTTTACAGTAATGCAGCCAGGAAAATAAATACACATTTGAGTTTGTAAATTTTTTTTCCACAAAAATGAATTTAGAAGACAATGATAATACTAAAGAAACTTTTTTCAAGCTTTCCTCCTTCCTGTTTTATTAGATGGTCATGTACTTTCTGTTTTGTGTTGCACTTTGTTCAAAGGATCATAATGGGAGTGTCAATCAATTCAGTCAGAAGTGATTCTAATTTCCAATGCTAAAATTGTGCTCATTAGCAGTTTACATTTTTGTAGAATTTCAGAGCTTAGTTGTACAGAGCTCAGATGAAGCTGCTGCTCTTTGGCTTCATAGTTATGGACATTCTCCTCTCCCTGATAAAAACAAAACAAAACAAAACAAAACAAAACAAAACAACAAAATCCCAAACTGTCCACTCTGTGTTAAGTTTCCATTAGCTTCCCTCCTCCTTCATCAGGCACACTGGTTGGCACTTCATCTTTTGCTAATGCTATTGAACACAGCAGGTCTGGAGTTCTGGATCACAGACTTTGCAAGATGTTAGTAAGGCAAACAATATGTAGAAAGCAAAGAAGCATGCCCTGTACATGCTTTGCCTCCATGGTAAAGATGACACCCTCTCAGCAGAGATCTTGATGGAAAAAGCATAAACATACCCCCACCCCCAACCCGGATCTGAGGGTGGAATGTGAGTTTCCTAGAGCACAGTGTCTCACTGATGCAGATCTCATTCCCTCACTTTTGCTCATGCACCCTCCCTATTCTGTTCTTCCAAGCAGCTAAACACTTCTAAATGATCAGTTAGAAACCCTGCCCATTTTGTGTCTTAGAGAAGCTGCTGGAGTCTAGAAAGTTCAAAAAAAGTTCTTTTGAAATCTAAGAGCTTCTGTCTATATTCCTGATTGCAGCTGTTCCAACCCCAGGGAGTAGGTGACACTCTCTCAATGACCACGTGAAAAAGGAGGCTTGAAGGTTCAATGTTTTGCTTAAATTTATATGGTAAGGAAAGATTGGAATGTTGGGCTTCAAATAATAGTATTTAATGCTGTATGTAAGCTTACTATCTATTTGCCAGCTTATGATTAAGAACTTTATTTGAAGCTGGATGTAGTAGCTCACACCTTTAATCCCAGCACTAGGGAGGCTGAGGCAGGCCACCTGCCAACAAGGTTTATATAGGGAGTTCCAGGCCAACCAGGGCTACATTAGTGAGACTGTGTCTGAAACACAAGAAAACAAAAAGCTATTTGTGTATCTTATTAAACTTTCACAGCAACCCTGAAAAGAAATGGCTCTTCTGTTTTGCTGTGGTCAAAGTGTAAAAATGATGGGACCTACTTGAAGTCACATGAGCCCAGAATGGTGTTTCCACTCATCTCTCTCCAGTTCTGAGACTCATGCTTAGTGAAAAGCCAAAATCCAGGCCCTTCTGAGTTGGCATTGTATCCATATTAGCTATAAGGTCAGCTGACTTCTTCACAGTCTTTATGTTTTGTTTGTTTTTGAAAGCTGAGAGAACACAAACATCTGCCAGCACTGGGACACTGAGTGTAGTCCACTTTCTCACATGCTATAGCACCTCTGCCCCCCAGGTCCCATCTCTTTCAACTGTGTGTGTGTGTGTGTGTGTGTGTGTGTGTGCATGTGTGTGTGTGTGTGCATGTGTGTGTGTGTGTGTGTGTGTTTAAGACGAGAGGTAGAAGGATACCCCAGAATTAGTGGACAGAGATAAAAGTGACGAGCTGGAGGTCTTCTGGAAGAAGCCACACTGCACCCAAGGAACTTAGCTTACACTGTTGAGATGAGCTAAGTTTTGTGAGCTGTTTCAGGGACCTCTGGTGTAGGGTAATGGCAGACTTAAGTGTTTACTCAGAGATATCAGGGTTTAAGGGCCATAAAGAGGACCTGAGAGATATGGGAAAAGATGTGGCCACAAAAGCTTGATGACTCCCTGAATTTGCTCCCTAGAATCCAAAGTGGAAGAAAAGAACTAACTCCCTAAAGTTGTCCTCTGACCCACAAATACCCCATGGCAGGCATGTACTCAGACAGACAGACAGACAGACACACACACACACACACACACACACACACACACACACACGACATAATAATAAAAAAATTTTAAGTTTTTTTAAAGTCTACAAAACAATGTAAGACAGAAACTAGTCATGAAAGACACAGACAACACAGCCTCTTGGTGAGAACATGAATAGACTGTGAGATTCTTAGGGGGAAACATTGGGGGTGGGAGTGAATGAAGGCTGAGTGATGAGGGAGGAGGCTACAATCAGGATAAAAAGTGAATGAATTGTAAACAATAAACTATAAGAAGAAAGAAAAGCAAAGGTTGGCTAGAAGTTGATAAAAGAGCAGCGATGCAGTGAGGTCACCTCCAGTCTCGTCAAGTGTCAGGAATGTCTCTGCATCATCTGTTCCTCAGCCCCCTTTGTCCTGTGCTCCATTCACCTCTGTCACTTGACTTGAAGAGCAAGTTAAAATAGCTTCATCTAAAACAAACCAGCAAGTTGGAAGAGCCTCAATCAAATGAACATAAAGTTAATGAGAGATTTGAATGTATTCTGGCCACAGAAATCAAATAGTCTTCCTTCTCCTCCTTTCTCTATTATAATTATTATGATTATATTATATTACCTTATATTACGTTATAATTAAAATAATAACAATATTACTAATTATTGTTATTTTATTGTGGGTTTGGGGATCATTATTGAACCATACCCCCAGTCCAGATGAAGTGTCTGAAGTTTTCTGTGTTCATTGTTAGAATATGAGGCTTCACCAGCAATGTGCACAAGAGTATTAAATAAAAACCTGTTGATGAAAAAAACAGTTTTTACTTTGAAGCACTGGTCCTCAATCAGAGGGTCACGACCCCCTTAAGGGTTGAATCACCCTTTACAAGGGGTCAGATATGAGATATCCTGCATATCAGATATTTACATTGTGATTCACAATATTAGCAAAATTACAGTTATGAAGTAGCAGTCAAATAATTTCATGGTTGGGGTCACCACAACACGAGGAACTGTGTTAAAGGGTCATAGCATCAGGAAGATTGAGAACCACTGCCTTAAAGGGAGTAAGAGATAGTTTATGCTGGACCCAGGTTGAGTCACGATGGCCCTTTGTTCGAATGAGGACACAGGTTCATGAAGTGTTGTAGTTTTACAGACCTGAGAAAGTTATACATCAAGGAAAATTCAACATATGTTGGCGGGTACATCAGAGAAGTGGGTACAGCAAGGAGAGGCGGCTTTTCTATAGTCATCAGATGACATTCTTAGCCTTCAGGTTGGTGGAAGTAATGGTCTGATAAGTTCACAGATTCTATGAACTTTTTCTGTGAGTCACAGGATGTTAGTTCTGACACAGTGGGCAAGGAATGGCTAATTTAGGGGGCCAGAGCTAGCCTGTGGTAAGGTAATTAGTCCTTGCACCTACAGCATTCCAACTTCTCCACTTCAAGGTAGTTTTAATCAGTAAATTGGTCTTTGCTGACATAGCTTCTTTCCAGGAATTCTTACACAAACCCATGGGCAAAACTCATAGAAGAAAAATCCACCTTATCTCTAAAACAAATCGATTGTGAATATTTTCACATCCAACTGGTAGATTATAAATGAACTGGAGGTGATGTAATAATCTATATCAGAGTTTCTTAAATATGTATCTCTTTGATCCCAAGAATTCATGCATAAAATGTCTAAAGTGTTTTCTAAAGTATATCCTGTATAGTTTTCAAATTAACAATAAAATAGTGTTAAGAACTGAAATGTTCAGCATAGGGCACAACCTAATTGCTTAGTTTATGTTATATAGAAACGATTAATAACTGTATATGCCTTAAACATTCTATTGATCAAATTTTATAAAATGTAGAAATATTTGGTTATTATAAAAGATCAATCAGAAATATGGCATAAATTGGTGTGGGGGTATACAGCTGTAATTTCAGCACTTAAGTGACTGAGTCAAGCACAATGTGAGTTTGAGGGCAGCCTGGGCTACATAGTAAGTATGATCTAACAACTGTCTCATTAAAAAAAAAAAAAGGAAACTCCAAACTTCAACCAAACCAAACCAAACCAAACCAAACCAAACCAAACCAAACCAAAC
>NW_026588295.1:0-417 GCF_907164565.1 Psammomys obesus | reverse complement strand
ACCAAACCAAACCAAACCAAACCAAACCAAACCAAACCAAACCAAACGAAAACAAAGCTGTAAGTGTAGGTTAGTGGAAGAGTGTTTGCTGAGCATGCTCAGTGTCTTAGAGTAGATATCCCAGCATCATAAAAACATCAGCAATAAGAACACTCCATACGGAATGACATCAACATTCACGGTAAACATTCTCTAGGAAGAAAAAGCTGCAAGAGTACATACCAAAAGTTTCAGAGAATAAATGTGATTGTTTCAAAGGTATAAACACGCTTAGGTATAATAAGAATAATTAAAAAACAAGGCAAAATTTCAAATAATAACAGAAAATTTCCTACATTTCATTACAAAATTAGGAGCACAGGAAAAGTCAGTCCCTTCTTTTTACTAGTGGTTTTGCTGAGGACGCTGGTTTTGTTT
>NW_026588294.1:88-3992 GCF_907164565.1 Psammomys obesus | reverse complement strand
GCCACAGCCACCACAGCCACAGCAACCACAGCCACCACAGCCACAGCAACCCATGATGTCAGTAGAGAGGACTCAGGTGCACTGAGGAGAGAGACTCAGGACAAGAGAAAGAGATGTGATGCTCCTTCTGCTGAGGGAGCCCCTTAAATACCAATGCTGGGGAGTCCAGCAGGGACCACCTGACCACTTCCTTACTGTCATGTGACTTGCTGTTCACGTGAGAATCTCACCAGCTTTCATTTACCTCTCTTCTCAGATATCCTTGACTTCTGCACACTGCAGCTGTGTTTGCTCTCCCTAAAGCTACCCTCCAGTAGGAATCAAAAGGGCCCAACATTTCTGGGAAGAATTCTGGGCTCCAGAGACCTAAGAAGTCTGTCCAAGCAATGGGCAGTCTTCCACCTTCTCTCACGGTGTTCAAAGCATGGCCTCTGTGAGCTGCGGGCTGTGCTCACAGAGCACAGGCATGTTCAGGGCGCCCCTGGTCCAGATGTCCTGTGGGCTTCAGAGATGTGCACAAGTGAAGGGATGGCGTAGACTCCGCCTTTGGAGAGCTTGGAGCAGAAGGAAAGTCTGTGGAGTTGAAGGAGAACACAGGAACAGATTCAAAGGTCACTGCCAAGTGTAAACACCACTGTCTTCCTCACAAGCAATGGAGTCGACTGAGGCCGCCATCAACATCAACACCTTGGCCGATGAGGCATTACCGTGTGATTCATCTAAGGGGCAAATCGTGCAGTAATGACAGGTTTAAATGCAGCACTCCATCTTCATAGCCATCAATGTTATAATGAAGTGACTTTTGTTGTCTTCTACTTTCAGTCAGGAATTAAGTTTAGTCTTTGATTATGGAATATAAATTCACCTGTGTAAAACATATTTATGCTTTCTAGCTTGACTCAGGTTTCCAGAAGAATGGGCTGTGTGACCTCTTCCTTTTTTTAAATTGATTCACTTTTTATCCTGATCATAGGCCCCTTCCTCTTCTTTTCCTGGTCCCATCCTACCTCCCTAAACAGCAGGATTCTTACTGTATCACACCAGGGCATGGACAAGAGGAGGAGGGGAATTTACATGGCAGGATCAGAATATGGCTTGGATCCTGGCGAGGCTTAAAGACTGCTCACCAACAAAGACATCACGAAGAAGACTCTTCTTTATCCAAATGTGCAGGAGCACCCATCTCAGAAAGTGGAAGTCCTAGAAAGCGCTCATTTCACCGGAAACATACAACCCGTTATTGTTCATTTAATTAGGAAGCCCACCGCTCAGAACCTGCTTCCTTACTTGGTAACATTGTTCCTCAGGCATCCAAGCACTAGGAAGGGTTGAAACATTCCTAGGGTTATTGGTGCTGCCCTTTACCCACTCCAGCCTACTTGGGTGACATCTGGTCCAGAGATGGCTTTCACAAAGGCTTTGAGGCGGGTGTCGCTTGAGTTATGTGCAGATCTAAGTGAGCTAGAGTTGTCTGGATAAGTGTGAAAGTATTACAGTGCCGAGCGAGCTGTATCTGGCGGGGCAGAGGAGATAGCAATGAGGTGTAGAAATGGTATGTAGGAACCCTGGGCTTGTCTTTTTAGAAAAATTATATATTTACTCTACATCCAATCGTAGCCCCCTCCCTCCTCTGCTCCAGGTCTCTTCCTCCTACCCTTTCCACCTTATCCCCTTCCCTTGTCCTCAGAAAAGGGAAGCCTCTTCCAACCCACTTCAGCACATCAAGTTAAATCAGGACTTAGCTCCTCCTCATCTACTAAGCCAAACACAGAAGCCAGGCTAGGGCAAAGTGATCAAAAGCAGGCAACAGAGTCCATGTCATAGACAGCACCTGCTACTTACTAGGGAACCCACACGAAGATCAAACCTCCCATCGGTTACATACGTTTAGGGGGCCTAGGTTCAGTCCATGTATACTCTTTTGTTTCTTTTTTAAATTTATTTATTTTTATTAATTAGAGTTTATTCACTTTATATCCCAGCTGTAGCCTTCTCCTTTGTCTCTTCCCAATCCCACTCTCCCTCCCTCCCTCCTTCACCTCCTTCCATGCCCCTTCCCAAGTCCACTGATAGGGAGGTCCTCCTCCCCTTCCATCTGACCCTAGCCTATCAGGTCTCATCAGGACTGGCTGCATTGTCTTTCTTTATAGCCTGTTAAGGCTGCTCCCCTGTCAGGGGGAGGTAATCAAAGAGCCAGCCACTGAGTTCATGTCAGAGACAGTCCCTGTTCCCCTTACTAGGAAACCCACATAGAGAATAAGCTGCCATGGGCTACATCTGTGCAGGGGTTCTAGGTTATCTCCATGCATGGTCCTTGGTCGGAATATCAGTCTCAGAAAAGACCCCTTTGCCCAGACTTTTTGGACTGTGGTTAAGATGATCAATCTTCATTCAGAAAGGCAAATGGTATAGACATTGAAAGAGGGAGAAAACAGGGAACAGGACAGGAGCCTACCACAGAGGGCCTCTGAAAGACTCTACCCAACAGGTTATCAAAACAGATGCTGAGACTCATAGCCAAACTTTCGGCAGAGTGCAGGGAATCTTATGAAAGAAGGGGGAGATAGTAAGACCCAGAAGGGACAAGGAGCTTCACAAGGAAAACCACAGACCATGTATAATCTTTGGTTGGTGCTTCCATCTCTGTGAGCTCCCATGGGTCTAAGTTAGTTGATTCTGTCTTGCAGAGTTCTTGTCACCTCCAGGTCCTTTTATTCTTCTCTCTCATTCTTACATAGGCCTCTTTGAGCTCTGCCTGATGCTTGGATGTTAGTCTCAGCACCTGCTTTGATCAACTGCTGGGGGCGGGGTGGTGGCTCTCAGAGAATGGTTAAGTTAGGCTCCTGTCTATAAACATAACAGCACATAGTTAATGTGTCAGGGGTTGGCTCTCTCCAATGAAGTCCTAGCCCAACTGAGACTCACCTTGTTCGCTTGTCTTGGTGCAGGGGAAATTCTGAATAAGTGTGGGGCATGGACACTGCAGATGTTCCTTAGGTCTCAGGGGAAGAAGATGAGTAAAGACTTGATCATTGATGGATTAGGTGTTTGGGGGTAAGTGTGAGCATTTGAATTATATATAGAAATGAAATCCAAGGTGATGAATGGGACCAGGCCAGAAAGGGGTCCATCATGAGGAGGATTGCATCAGTACTTTTGTTGGAAATTTAGTGAGTTAAAATGGAAAAGTGACATTTATAATATTTTGAAGTATAGCCTCCACTGTATAAAGTCATGAAAAGAGTTCCTCTTTTGGTGAGAAGAAAGGTAAAATGACGTAGAAGACACGAGAACCTTTAGTGCATGCTCTGTGTGGATGGCCCTGCTTGTTCTTTCCCTGGGAGAGTACTTGTTAAAGCAGCGAGATTTCAAATGGATGATGGCGGTTAGCATTGAGGAGAAACAGGGAGTGGCTGCCAGTGACTGGGGCTTCATTCAAAATCTGAAAGATGCTGTGTGCTGCTTCGGAAATGAACGACCCCCCCCCTCCTCCAGCTTCCCACCCCCACACACCAGCATCTCTAACAGAGCTTTTAACAAGGAAAAGTCACTGCTGGCAAGTGTGTGAGGTCACATGAAGTGCATGGGTCACAAACAAGGGAAAACCTTGGATGACCCTGTTAAGAGAACAGCAGCTGCTGCACAAGGAAGTGACCACAGGTCATGTGTCCTCCATCCTTCCCTTTCCCCTTCCCCAAGATGGTACTTAAGGGGCTCCCCTGGCAGAAGAAGCATCACATCTATCTCTCTCTCCTCTCCTGAGTCTCTCTCCTCACTGCACCTAAGTTCTCTCTACTGACACCATGGGTTGCTGTGGCTGTGGAAGTTGTGGTGGCTGTGGCAGCTGTGGCTGTGGTGGCTGTGGTGGCTGTGGTGGCTGTGGCAGCTGTGGCTGTGGCAGCTG
>NW_026588294.1:0-78 GCF_907164565.1 Psammomys obesus | reverse complement strand
GGCTGTGGTGGCTGTGGTGGCTGTGGCAGCTGTGGCTGTGGCAGCTGTGGTGGCTGTGGCAGCTGTGGTGGTTGTGGC
>NW_026588293.1:0-6329 GCF_907164565.1 Psammomys obesus | reverse complement strand
ACAAATGTGCTATCCTGGGATGCTTACAGTACATATGTGACAGCAATTTGTGTTTAACATTTCAGGTTCCACTGGTGACATTGTGCTGACCCAGTCTCCAGCTTCTTTGCCTTCTTTCTCTAGGGCAGAGATACACTTTCACTGCACTGCCTGTGAAAGTGTCAATTCATTTAACTACAGTTTTACTCAGTGTTATCAACAGAAACCAGCACATCCCCCTAACCTCTTCATATATTCAGCATGCAACCTAGCATCTGGGGTCCCTGCCAGTTTCAGTGGCAGTGGGTCTTGGACAGACTTCAGCCTCACCATCCATCCTGTGGAGGCTGATCCTGCTATAGCCTATTACTGTCAGCAGAGTAGGGAGTTTACTCCCACAATGCTCCAGGGCTAAAGAGAATCCTCCTGGGGTTGCTGCTCACTGAGGTTCAGTCAGTGAACTGTCTCTTACATCTTTACTATGGGAAGTTAGAAGTCATGTTTGTAATGAGCTGTAGGATAGAGATTTTTAAAACAATATATATTTGTCTCACTATATAAACTTTATACTTTTTCAGTCTCTTCCTTAATAAAGAACTCCATGATACTATTTTCCAAAGCATTTTAATGTTCAATACACTGAGCAAACAATTATTTAAAATTTGCAGGAATCTATCCTCAGCCCTCCCCCCCCCCAAAAAAAAACCCCAGAATATTGAACATTGAAGGATGGTAGTGGTTTTACAAACATAAGCTAATATTTTCAGCCTATTTTATATTTCCACTTCTGTTTGTGTGATATTTCACAAGTTCTTCTTCAGCACATCACACAAGCAAGCCTCCTGCAGCTGATTCTTCTAATCTCTGATATGTTTCTCTGTTTCCTTCCCAGATGCTCATCTATAGTCTTAGACTGACTAACCTTTCTTTCCTCCTTATTCAATACTCATATCTTTCTCTATAATATCTTCAAAAATGTCATAGATTCTCTTCTTGTATTCTTTGACTTTTAGCTGTCTTCTCAGGTGGAGCAGTGCAAAGTCTCACTGTGTGTCCTGGACTGTAAATCCCTCTGTTGCCAAGTGACCTGGAGCCTGCAACTCACATGCCCCTTCCCCTTCACTGCTGGATTACAGGACACTATTCCCAGCTCCTTTTCATTCTCTACAAGTTCTTCAGTGCAGGTGCATGAACTCTAGAGGACCAGGCATGCTGAGCCATGATCATGGAAGGTTTACTTTCTCACATCCTCCACTTGAACATGAACCTTCTTTGGGCTTTTGTATCCTTCCCATGAGACTGAGAAAGCTCAATAAAATGATACTTATCATGTTTTTCAGATGAATATTACTGAGATTTTTAAGTTCACAGTCCTGAGTCACAACAATGAAACTTTATTTTATCACTTACTTAGTGTTGCACAAGAAGTTAGCATCAATTCAGTGGTTTATGGGCAGAACACTTGTAATCTGGGCAGGTTATGTCTGGATCCTTCCTCAGGCTCTTATAGGCCACAGTCAAGGTATTATCAAGGCTCATTCTCATCTGCTGACTCCAGAAAATCTTTTTGTAAGACCAATGATGGTGTCGGTACAAATTTCTTTTTCTTTTCATTAATTTCTTTTTCTTCTTCTTCTTTTTTTTTCTTTTCATTTTGCTATAGGGTCTCACTTGACTCTTAGTAAAAAAGCTGTGAATCTTAGGAAGTCCTGACTCAACCACTCATGCTCTTATGAGTAAAAGCCTGATCCTTCCTGTCCAATGGTTTTCACACTTGCTGACAGAGCATGCATTAAGAAAATCATAAAGGATGTGGAAGATTTCAAGAGTACTACTAATCAGCCTGGTATAGGAGGAGTTGGCTAAACTCTATCCCCAAACTCAGAAAAAATAAGATCTAGTTAAAATATACAATGACCCCCAAAATTCAACCAGAGAACTCCTCCAGCTGATAAACACCTTCAGCAAAGTGGCAGGATACAAAATCAACTCAAAAAAATAAGAAGCCCTCCTGTATATCAAAGACAAAAGGGCCGAGAAAGAAATTAGGGAAACAACACCCTTCACAATAGCCACCCTTCACAATAGCCACTAATAACATAAAATACCTTGGGGTGACACTAACAAAGCAAGTGAATGACCTGTTTGAGAAAAACTTCAAATCTCTGAAGAAAGAATTGAAGAAGATCTCAGAAGATGGAAAGATCTCCCGTGCTCATGGATTGGTAGGATTAACATTGCGAAAATGGCCATCCTGCCAAAAGCAATCTTCAGATTCAATGCAATTCCCATCAAAATACCAACTCAATTCTTTATAGACCTTGAAAAAAAGATTCTCAGCTTCATATGGAGAAAGAAAAACCCCAGAATCTCCAAAACGATCCTGTACAACAACAGATCATCTGGAAGTATCTCCATCCCCGATCTCAAGTTGTACTACAGAGCAATAGCAATAAAAACTGTATGGTATTGGCATAAAAACAGAAAGGAGGATCAATGAAACCGCATAGAAGACCCAGAAATAAACCCACACACCTATGAATACTCGATTTTTGACAAAGCAGCCAAAACCATTCAATGGAAAAAAGACAGCATCTTCAACAATGGTGCTTTTCCAAATGGATGTCCACATGCAGAAAAATGAAAATAGATCTATATTTATAACCCTGCACAAAACTAAACTCCAAGTGGATCAAAGACCTCAGCATAAAACCAGATACTCTAAATCTGTTAGAAGAAAAAGTGGATAACAGACTAGTACTCATTGGCACAGGAGACAACTTCCTGAACAGAACACCAACAGCACAGGTTCTAAGAGCAACAATCAATAAATGGGACCTCATGAAACTGAAAAGCTTCTGTAAAGCAAAGGACACCGTCATCAAAACAAAACGACTGCCTACAGATTGGGAAAGAATTTTCACTAAGCCTTTTTCTGACAGAGGACTAATATCCAGTATATACAAAGAGCTAAAGAAGTTGAAAAGCAGCAAACCAAGTAATCCAATTAAAATATGGGGAACAGAGCTAAACAGAGAATTCTCGACAAAGGAATATCGAATGGTAGAGAAACACTTAAAGAAATGCTCATCCTCATTAGCCATCAGGGAAATACAAATCAAAACGACCCTGAGATATCACCTTACACCCATCAGAATGGCCAAAATGAAAAACTCAAGGGACAACACATGCTGGAGAGGTTGTGGAGAAAGGGGAACCCTCCTCTATTGCTGGTGGGAATGTAAACTGGTTCAACCATTCTGGAAATCTATCTGGCGCTTTCTAAGACAATTAGGAATAGTGCTTCCTCAAGACCCAGCTATACCACTGCTAGGTATATACCCAAAGTTTGCTCAAGTACACAAAAGAGATATTTGCTCAACCATGTTTATAGCAGCTTTATTTGTAATAGCCAGAACCTGGAAACAACCCAGATGTCCATCAACGGAGGAATGGGTACAGAAATTGTGGTATTTTTACACAATGGAATACTACTCAGCAATCAAAAAGGAAGAAATCATGAAATTTGCAGGCAAATGGTGGGATTTAAAAAAGATCATTCTGAGTGAAATATCCCAGAAGGAAAAAGAAAAACACGGTATATACTCACTTATATAGACCTATAAGATATGATAAACATAATGAAATCTATACACCTAAAAAAGATAATCAAGAGAGCAGACATGGGGTAAGATGATCATTCCTCATTTAGAAAGACAGATGGGATGTGCATTGAACGTATGACAATAGTCTACTGAGCACATCTGAAAGACTCTAACTAGCAGTGTTTTCAAAGCAGATACAAAGACACATGACCAAACCTTCTGCATAGTACAGTGAATCATATGAAAGAAGGGGAGTTAGTATGATGGGGAAATGATAGGAGCTCCACAAGGAACAAATATATCTGGGCACAGGTTCTTTTCTGAGACTGACATACAACCAAGGACAATGTATGGATATAACCTAGAACCTCCGCTCCGATGTAGCCTGTGGTAGCTCAGTAACCAATTGGTTTCCCAAAGTGAGGGGAACAAGGACTATTTCTAACAAGAACTCAATGACTGGCTCTTTGGCCTCACCACCCCCAAGGGAGGAGCAGTCCTGTTAGGCCACAGAGGAGGGCTTTGCAGCCAGTCCTGTAGATACCTGATAAAACAGGTTCAGATGAATGGGGAGCAGGTCCCCCCCCCATCAGTGGACTTGGAAAGGGGCAAGGTGGAGATGAGGGAGGGACTGGGAGGGAATGAGGGATTGGGAAACAGCTGGGATACAGAGTTAATAAAATGCAACTGATAAGAAAAAAATAAAACCCCTGCCCAGGTGTAGCCCATGGCAGTTCAGTGTCCAAGTGGGTTACATAGTAATGGGAAGAGGGACTGCCTCTGACATAATCTGATTGGCCTGCTCCTTGATCACCTCCCCCTGAGGGGGGAGCAGCCTTACCAGGCCACGGTAGAGGACAATGCAGCCACTTTTGATGAGAACTAATAGACTAAGATCAGAAAGGAGAGGAGAACCTCCCCTATCAGTGGACTTGGGGAGTGGCATGCATGCAGAAAGGGGAAGGAGGGTGGGATCAGGAGGGGAGGAGAGAAGGGCATATGGGGGGATACAAAGTGAATAAAGTGTAATTAATAAAAAATAAAAAAGGAAACAGAGGAAATAGATAACTACACAACAAAAAAACCAAAAGAAGACAAGCAATGAAACTCAGTGACACCACCAACAGCACATCTAAAATAAGTAACAATTATTGGTCACTAGTTTCTATCAACATCAATGGACTCAACTCCCCAATTAAAAGACACAGACTAACAGAATGGTTGTGGAAACAGGATCCAACATTCTGTTGCATCCAAGAAACACACCTATGCAACAAAGATAAACACTACCTCAGAGTAAAGGGCTGGAAAAATGTCTTTCAAGCAAATGGTTCCAGAAAACAAGCGGGAGTAGCCATCCTAATATCTAATAAAATAGACTTTCAACCCAAGTTAATTTAAAAAAATAAGGACGGCCACTATATTCTCATCAAAGGAAAAATCCACCAAGAGGACATCACAATTTTGAATATCTATGCCCCAAATACAAGAGCACCTACATTCGTAAATGAAACAATATTAAAGCTTAAATCACACATTGATCCTAAAACCCTAATAGTGGGAGACTTCAACACTCCACTCTCCCCAAAGGACAGATCAACTAAACAAAACAAATAGGGAAATAAAAACACTTACAGAGACCCTAAATCAAATGGACCTAATAGACGTCTACAGATCTTTTCATCCAAACTCAAAAGAGTATACCTTCTTTTCAGCACCGCATGGAACCTTCTCCAAAATAGACCATATAATTGGTCATTAAGAAAGCCTCAACAGATACAAAAAGATTGAAATAATCCCTTGTATTCTATCTGACCACCATGGACTTAAGCTGAACCTCAACAACAACAGAAATAACCAACAGCCTACACGCACATGGAAACTGAACAACCTGTTACTCAACGACAGCTGGGTTAAGGAAGAAATAAAGAAAGAAATCAAAGACTTCCTAGAATTCAATGAAAATGAAGGCACAACATACCCAAATTTATGGGACACATTGAAAGCAGTGCTCAGGGGAAAATTTATAGCACTAAGTGCCTGCAAGAAGAAATTTGTAACATCACATACAAACAACTTAATGGCCCAACTGAAAACCCTAGAAAAAAAAGAAGCAGATACACCCAAGAGGAGCAGAAGGCTGGAAATAATCAAACTCAGGGCAGAAATCAATCAATTAGAAACAAATAAAATTATCCAAAGAATCAATGAAACAAAAAGCTGGTTCTTTGAGAAAATCAACAATATAGACAAACCCTTACCCAAACTAACTAAAAAGCAGAGAGAAACCATACAAATCAGCAAAATCAGAAAGGAAAATGGGGACATAACTACAGACACTGAGGAAATCCAAACGATTATTAGGTCATACTACAAAAGCCTATATAGCACAAAATTTGAAAATCTAAATGAAATGGACAATTTTCTTGATAGATTCCATCTTCCAACATTAAGTCAAGATCAGGTAGAAAGACTGAACAGCTCAATATCCCCCAAGGAAATTGAAGCAGTCATTCACAGTCTCCCCTCCAAAAAAAGCCCTGGGCCAGATGGTTTCAGCGCGGAATTCTACCAGACCTTCAAAGAAGTGCTCACACCAATTCTCCTCAAACTATTCCACAAAATAGAAACAGAAGGTACATTACCAAACTCATTCTATGAAGCAACAGTCACCCTGATACCTAAACCACACAAAGACCCAACAAAAAAAGAGAACTTCAGACCTATCTCTCTTATGAACATTGA
>NW_026588292.1:0-10877 GCF_907164565.1 Psammomys obesus | reverse complement strand
TAGCAGTGCCTGCAATGCAAAGTAAAAGGTCACCAAATACGCTAAATGATTATATTTATGAAGACCAAGAAGAAATGACCCATAAGGCTCTAAACATCACCAAATATATTAATATATAAATGCTATTCACCCTGATGTGATTTTAGCACAATATGTACATGTGGGGTATAATATGACCGTTAATATCTACAATAGTATTTGTCCATGAGAAGTATAAAGAACTGTAAAACTGTGTCTGGTTTTATGTTGAGGTCTTTGATCCACTTGGACTTCAGTTTTGTGCAGGGTGATAAGTAAGGATCTATTTTCATTTTTCTACATGTAGACATCCAGTTGGACCAGCACCATTTGCTGAAGATGCTATCTTCTTTCCATTGTGTGGTTTGGCATCTTTGTCAAAAATCAGGTGTCCATAAGTGTGTAGGTTTATTTCTGGGTCTTCTGTTCGGTTCCATTGATCCACCATTCTGTTTCTATGCCAGTACCATGCAGTTTTTATAACTGTTGCTCTATAGTACGGCTTGAGATCAGGGATGGAGATACCTCCAGAAGATCCTCCAATTGTAGAGGATTGTTTTAGCAATTCTCGGTTTCTTGTTATTCCATACGAAGTTGAAAATTTTTCTTTCCAGGTCTGTAAAGAATTGTGTTGGCAATTTGATGGGAATTGCATTAAATCTGTCGATTGCTTTTGGTAAGATGTCCATTGTTATTATGTTAATCCTGCCAAGCCATGAGCATGGGAGATCTTTCCATCTTCTCATATCTTCCTCTAAATCTTTTTTGTTGTTTTTGTTTTTGTTTTTTTTAATTTTTTATTAATTACACTTTATTCATTTTGTATCTCCCCATAAGCCCCTCCCTCCTCCCCTGCCAATCCCACCCTCCCTCCGCTTTCTGCATGCATGCCACTCCCCAAGTCCACTGATAGGGGAGGTTCTCCTCTTCTTTCTGATCTTAGTCTATCAGTTCTCACCACAAATGGCTGCATTGTCCTCTACTGTGGCCTGGTAAGGCTGCTCCTCCCTCAGGGGGAGGTGATCATAAAGCAGGCCAATCAGATTATGTCAGAGGCAGTCCCTCTTCCCATTACTATGTAACCCACTTGGACACTGAACTGCCATGGGCTACAGCTGTGCAGAGGTTCCAGGTCATCTCCACGAACAGTCCTTGGTTGGAGTATGAGTCTGTGGGAAGTTCCCTGTGTTCAAATTATCTTGTTCTGTTGCTCTCCTCTGGAGTTCCCGTCCCCTCCAGCTCTTACTATTTCCCACTTATTACATAAAATTCCTTCTTCAGAGACTTGAAATTTTTTTCATACAAGTCTTTGACTTGCTTGGTTAGTGTTACACCAAGGTACTTGATGTCATTTGTGGCTATTGTGAATGGTGTTGTTTCTCTAACTTCTTTCTAAGCCCTTTTGTCTTTTTTATACAGGAGTGCTGATTTTTTTGAGTTAATTTTGTATCCAGCCACTTTGCTGAAGGTGTTTATCAGCTGTAGGAGTTCCCTGGTAGAGTTTTTGGGGTCACTCATGTATACTATCATATCATCTGCAAATAGTGATAATTTGACTTCTTCCTTTCCCATCTGTATCCCTTGAGTACCAAGGTGACTGTGGCTACATAGAATGAGTTTGGTAATATTCCTTCTGTTTCTATTTTGTGGAATAGTTTGAAGAGAATTGGAGTTAGCTCTTCTTTGAAGGTCTGGTAGAATTCTGCGCTGAAGCCATCTGGTCCTGCGCTTATTTTGGATGGGAGACTTTTGATGACTGCTTCTCTTTCTTTGGGGGATATAGGACTATTTAATTGATTTACAAGGTCCTGATTCAGCTTTGGTAGTCAAATAAATCAAGAAAATTGTCCATTTCATTTAGATTTTCAAATTTTGTGGCATATAGACTTTTGAAGTAAGTCCTAATGATTGTTTGGATTTCCTCAGTGTCTGTAGTTATGTCCCCCTATTCATTTCTGATTTTGTTGATTTGGGTTGTGTCTCTCTGCCTTTTAGTTAGTTTGGCTAAGGGTTTGTCGATCTTGTTGATTTTCTCAAAGAACCAGCTCTTGGTTTCATTGATTCTTTGAATTGTTTTATGTGTTTCTAATTGATTGATTTCAGCCCTGTGTTTGATTATTTCCAGCCTTCTACTCTGTTTTGGTGTGTCTGCTTCTTCTTCCTGTAGGGTTTTTAAGTGGGCCATTAAGTTGCTTAAATGAGCTCTCTCAAATTTCTTCTTGAAGGCACTTAGTGCTATGAACATTCCTCTTAGCACTGCTTTCATTGTGTCCCACAAGTTTGGGTATGTTGTGTCTTCATTTTCATTGAGTTCTAGGAAGACTTTAATTACTTTCTTTATTTCTTCCCTGACCCAGCTGTCATTTAGTAACAAGTAGTTCAGTTTCCATGTGTGTGTAGGCTTTTTGCTATTTCTGTTGTTGTTGAAGTCCAGCTTTATTCCATGGTGATCAGACAAGATACAAGGGATTATTTCAGTCTTCTTGTATCTGTTGAGGCTTGCTTTGTGACCAACTATATGGTCTATTTTGGAGAATGTTCCATGAGGTGCTGAGAAGAAGGTAAATTCTTTTGTGTTTGTGTGTAAAGTTCTGTAAATGTCTGTGAGGTCCATTTGATTCATGACCTCTGTCAGAGATATTGTTTCTTTCTTTAATTTTTTGTTTGTTGACCTGTCCTGTGTTGAGAGTGGGGTGTTGAAGTCTCCCACTATTAATGTGTGGGGATCTATATGTGGTTTAAAGTTTATCAATGTTTCTTTTACAAATGTGGGTGCTCTTGTATTTGGGGCATAGATGTCAGGATTGTGTTTTCTTCTTGGTGGCATTTTCCCTTCCCCATTTCTTTTCATTAATTTTGGTTGAAAGTCTATTTTATCAGATATTAGAATGGCTACTCCTGCTTGTTTCTTGAGTCCACTTGCTTGGAAAGTCGTCTTCCAACCTTTTACCCTCAGGTATTGTCTATCTTGTGCCTTAGGTGTGTTTCTTGTATGCAACAGATTGCTGGGTTTTGTTTACATTTCCATTCTGTTAATCTGTGTCTTTTTACTGGAGAGTTGAGCCCATTGATGTTGAGAGAGATTAATGATCAGTGGCTATTAGATCCTTTGATGGATCAAAGACCTCAACATAAAACCAGACACATTAAATCGGCTAGAAAAAAAAGTCGGGAATACCCTAGAACTCATTGGTACAGGAGTAAACTTCCTGAACAGAACACCAACAGCACAGGCTCTAAGAGCAACAATCAATAAATGGGACCTCAGGAAATTGAAAAGCTTCTGTAAAGCAGAGGATACAGTCATCAAAACAAAGCGACTGCCTACAAATTGGGAAAGAATCATCACCAACCCTTTATAAGACAGAGGACTCATATCCAGTATATATAAAGAACTAAAGAAGCTGAAATGCAGCAAACCAAGTAATTCAATTAAAAATGGGGAACAGAACTAACCAGATAATTCTCTGTAAAGGAATATCGAATGGCAGAGAAGCACTTAAAAAATGCTCAACCTCATTAGCCATTAGGGAAATGCAAATCAAAATGACCCTGCGATTTCATCTTACACCCATCAGAATGGCCAAGATCAAAACCTCAAGTGACAACACATGCTGGAGAGGTTGTGGAGGAAGGGGAACCTTTCTCCACTGCTGGTGGGAATGTAAACTTGTACAACCACTCTGGAAATCAATCTGGCACTTTCTCAGACAACTAGGAATAGCGCTTCCTCAAGATCCAGCCATACCACTCCTAGGCATATACCCAAAAGATGCTCAAGTACACAAAAAGGACATTTGCTCAACTATGTTTGTAGCAGCTTTATTTGTAATAGCCAGAACCTGGAAACAGCCCAGATGCCCCTCAACTGAAGAATGATGCAGAAACTGTGGTACATCTATACAATGGAATATTACTCAGCAATGAAAAATAAGGAAATCATGAAATTTGCAGGTAAATGGTGGGACCTGGAAAGTCTCATACTGAGTGAGTTGTCCCAGAAGCAAAAAGATACACACGGTATATACTCACTCATATAACATACAACATAGAATAAACCCACTAAAATCTGTACATCTAAACATACTAAGCAAAAGATTGGACCCTAATTAAAATGTTCAATCCCCATCCTGAAAGGCAAAGAGGATGGACATCAGAAGAAAAAGAAAACAGGAAACAACCTCGGAACCTGCCACAGAGGGCCTCTGAAAGCCTCTGCCATGCAGACTATCAAAGGAGATGCTGAGCCTGATGGCCAGCTGTCGGGCAGAGTGAATGGAATTTTATGTAAGAAGTGGGAAATAGTAAGAGCTGGAGAGGACAGGAACTCCACAAGGAGAGCAACAGAACAAGAAAAATTGAACACAAGGAACTTCCCAGAGACTCATACTCCAACCAAAGACTATTCATGAAGATGACCTGGAACCCTGACAATGCAGCCACTTCTGATGAGAACTGATAGACTAAGCTCAGAAAGAAGGAAAGGAGAACCTCCCCAATATGTGGACATGGGGACGGGCATGCATGCAGAAAGGAGGGGGGAGGGTAGGAACAGGAGGGGAGGAGGGAGGGGCTTATGGGGGGATACAAAATGAATAAACTGTAATAAAAAAGTGAAATTCATAATTTTGTATTTAAAACTTTACTATAGGAATTTTATCAAATACTATGTTACAAATAACTATAATTTAATGAAAAATTTTTACAAATTATGATAGTATAATAAAATGATATGTCAATTTCAAGAAGAACTTTGTTCACATTATTTATGTAATTACTATATCATATTGAATCCCATATATATATATTTTTTTTCTTATCAGTTACATTTTATTAGCTCTGTATCCCAGCCATGTTCCGATCCCTCATTCCCTCCCAGTCCCTCCCTCCCTCCCTCATCTCCACTGTGCCCCTTGCCAAGTCCACTAATAGGGGGGACCTCCTCCCCATTCATCTAATCCTGTTTTATCAGGTATCTTCAGGACTGGCTGCAAAGCTCTCCTCTGTGGCCTAACAGGACTGCTCCTCCCTTGGAGGGTGGGGAGGCCAAAGACACAGTCACTGAGTTCCTGTTAGAAATAGTCCTTATTCCCCTCACTATGGGAAACCAATTGGTTACTGAGCTACCACAGGCTACATCTGAGCAGAGGTTCTAGGTTACATTCATACATGGTCCTTGGTTGCATGTCAGTCTCAGAAAAGACCCTGTGCCCAGATATATTTGGTCCTTGTGGAGCTCCTATCCTTTCTTCATCAGACTAACTCCTCTTCTTTCTTATGATTCCCTGTCCTCTGCCAAAGGTTTGGTCATGAGTCTTTGCTTTGAAAACACTGCTAGTTAGAGTCTTTCAAATGTGCTCAGTAGATTCCTGTCATATGTTCAATGAGCATCCCATCTGTCTTTCTAAACGAGGATTGATAATCTTACCCCATGTCCGCTTTCTTGTTTATCTTTTTTAGGTGTATAGATTTCATTATGTTTATTGTATCTTATAGGTCTATATAAGTGAATATATACTGTGTTTGTCTTTCTCCTTCTGGGATATTTCACTCAGAATGATCTTTTCTAGATCCCACCATTTGCCTGCAAATTTCATGATTTCCTCCTTTTTGATTGCTGAGAAGTATTCCATTGTGTAAAAATACCACAATTTCTGTATCCATTCCTCCATTGAGGGACATCTGGGTTGTTTCCAGGTTCTGCCTATTACAAATAATGCTGCTATAAACATGGTTGAGCAAATATTCCTTTTGTGTACTTGAGCATACTTTGGGTATATACCTAGCAGTGGTATAGCTGGGTCTTGAGGAAGCACTATTCCTAATTGTCTTAGAAAGCGCCAGATAGATTTCCAGAGTGGTTGTATCAGTTTACATTCCCACCAGCAGTGGAGGAGGGTTCCCCTTTCTCCACACCCTCTCCAGCATGTGTTGTCCCTTGAGTTTTTCATCTTGGCCATTCTGATGGGTGTAAGGTGATATCTCAGGGTCGTTTTGATTTGTATTTTCCTGATGGCTAATGATGATGGGCATTTCTTTAAGTGTTTCTCTGCCATTCGATATTCCTCTGTCGAGAATTCTCTGTTTAGCTCTGTTCCCCATTTTTTAATTGGATTATTTGGTTTGCTGCTTTTCAGCTTCTTTAGTTCTTTTATATACTCGATATTGGTCCTCTGTCAGATAAAGGGTTAGTGAAGATTCTTTCCCAATCTGTAGGCAGTCATTTTGTTTTGATGACAGTGTCCTTTGCTTTACAGAAACTTTTCAGTTTCATGAGGTCCCATTTATTGATTTTTGCTCTTAGAGCCTGTGCTGTTGGTGTTCTGTTCAGGAAGTTTTCTCCTGTGCCAATGAGTTCTAGGCTGTTCCCCACTTTTTCTTCTAACAGATTTAGAGTATCTGGTTTTATGTTGAAGTCTTTGATCCACTTGGACTTTAGTTTTGTGCAGGGTGATAAATATAGATCTATTTTCATTTTTCAGCATGTGGACATCCAGTTAGACCAGCATCATTTGTTGAAGATGCTGTCTTTTTTCCATTGAATGGTTTTGACTGCTTGTCAAAAATCGAGTATTCATAGGTGTGTGGGTTTATTTCTGGGTCTTCTATGCGGTTCCATTGATCCTCCTTTCTGTTTCTAAGCCAATACCATGCAGTTTTTATTACTATTGCTCTGTAGTACAACTTGAGATCAGGGATACAGATACCTCCATATGATATGTTGTTGTACAGGATTGTTTTGGAGATTCTGGGTTTTTTGTTTCTCCATATGAAGCTGAGAATCTTTTTTTCAAGGTCTGTAAAGAATTGAGTTGGTATTTTGATGGAAATTGCATTGAATCTGTAGATTGCTTTTGGCAGGATGGCCATTTTCACAATGTTAATCCTACCAATCCATGAGCACGGGAGATCTTTCCCTCTTCTGAGATCTTCTTCAATTTCTTTCTTCAGAGACTTGAAGTTTTTCTCAAACAGGTCTTTCACTTGCCTGGTTAGTGTCACCCAAAGGTACTTTATGTTATTAGTGGCTATTGTGAAGGGTGTTGTTTCCCTAATTTCTTTCTCAGCCCTTTGTCTTTGGTATACAGGAGGGCTTCTGATTTTTTTGAGTTGATTGTGTATCTTGCCACTTTGCTGAAGGTGTTTATCAGCTGGAGGAGTTCTCTGGTTGAATTTTTGGGGTCGCTCATATATACTATCATATCATCTGCAAATAGTGACACTTTGACCTCTTCCTTTCTGATTTTTATCCCCTTGATCTTCATTAGTTGTCTTATTGCTCTGGCTAGGACTTCAAATACTATGTTAAAGAGGTAGGGAGAGAGTGGGCAGCCTTGTCTTGTCCCTGATTTCAGTGGGATTGATTTAAGTTTCTCTCCATTGAGTTTGATGTTGGCTATAGGCTTGCTGTATATTGCCTTTACTATGTTTAGATATGTGCCTTGTATTCCTGATCTCTCCAAGACTTTAAACATGAATAGGTGTTGGACTTTGTCAAATGCTTTTTCAGCATCTAAGGAGATGATCATGTGGTTTTTCTCCTTCAGTTTTTTTATGTGGTAGATTACATTCATGGATTTCCATATGTTGAACCACCCTTGCATGCCTGGGATGAAGCCTACTTGGTCATGGTGGAAGATATCTTTGATGTGTTCTTGGATTCAGTTTGCAAGTATTTTATTGAGTATTTTTGTGTCAATATTCATAAGAGAGATAGGTCTGAAGTTCTCTTTTTTTGTTGGGTCTTTGTTGTTTAGGTATCAGGGTGACTGTTGCTTCATAGAATGAGTTTGGTAATGTACTTTTTGTTTCTATTTTGTGGAATAGTTTGAGGAGAATTGGTGTGAGCACTTCTTTGAAGGTCTGGTAGAATTCTGCGCTGAAACCATCTGGCCTAGGGCTTTTTTTGGAGGGGAGACTCTGAATGACTGCTTCAATTTCCTTGGGGGATATAGGGCTGTTCAGTCTTTCTACCTGATCTTGACTTAATGTTGGAAGATGGAATCTATCAAGAAAATTGTCCATTTCATTTAGGTTTTCAAATTTTGTGGCATATAGGTTTTTGTAGTATGACCTAATAATTGTTTGAATTTCCTGTGTGATTGTAGTTATGTCACCCTTTTCATCTCTGATTTTGTTGATTTGGATAGATTCTCTCGCTTTTTAGTTAGTTTGGCTAAGGGTTTGTCTATCTTGTTGATTTTCTCAAAGAACCAGCTTTCTGTTTCATTGATCCTTTGAATAGTTTTATTTGTTTCTAATTGATTGATTTCAGCCCTGAGTTTGATTATTTCCAGCCTTCTGCTCCTCTTGGGTGTATCTGCTTCTTTTCTAGGGTTTTCAGTTGGGCATACAAACATACGTTGTTTGTATGTGATGTTATGAATTTCTTCTTGCAGGCACTTAGTGCTCTAAATTTTCCCCTGAGCACTGCTTTCAACGTGTCCCATAAATTTGGGTATGTTGTGCCTTCATTTTCATTGAATTCTAGGAAGTCTTTAATGTCTTTCTTTATTTCTTCCTTAACCCAGCTGTCGTTGAGTAACAGGTTGTTCAGTTTCCATGTGCGTGTAGGCTGTTTGTTATTTCTGTTGTTGTTGAGGTCCAGCTTAAGTCCATGGTTGTCAGACAGAATACAAGGGATTATTTCAATCTTTTTGTATCTGTTGAGGCTTGCTTTATGATCAACTATATGGTCTATTTTGGAGAAGGTTCCATGTGGTGCTGAAAAGAAGGTATATTCTTTTGAGTTTGGATGAAAAGATCTGTAGATGTCTATTAGGTCCATTTGATTTAGGGTCTCTGTAAGTGTTTTTATTTCCCTATTTGTTTTCTGTCTAGATGATCTGTCCCTTGGTGAGAGTGGAGTGTTGAAGTCTCCCACTATTAGGGTTTTAGGATCAATGTGTGATTTAAGCTTTAATATTGTTTCATTTACGAATGTAGGTGCTCTTGTATTTGGGACATAGATATTCAAAATTGTGATGTCCTCTTGGTGGATTTTTCCTTTGATGAGAATATAGTGGCACTCATTATCTTTTTTGAGTAACTTGGGTTGAACGTCTATTTTATTAGATATTAGGATGGCTACTCCAGCTTGTTTTCTGGAACCATTTGCTTGAAAGACATTTTTCCAGCCCTTTACTCTGAGGTAGTGCTTATCTTTGTTGCAAAGGTGTGTTTTTTGGATGCAACAGAATGATGGATCCTGTTTCCGCAACCATTCTGTTAGTCTGTGTCTTTTAATTGGGGTGTTGAGTCCATTGATGTTGATTGAAACTAGAGACCAACAATTGTTACTTACTTTAGATGTAGTGTTGGTGGTGTCACTGAGTTTCATTGCTTGTCTTCTTTTTTTTTTTTTTTTTTTTTTGTTGTGTAGTTATCTATTTCCTCTGTTTCCTTCGATGTAGTTGTTTTCTTTGGTTTGGAGTTTCCCTTCTAGTAGCTTCTGTAGAGCTGGGTTACTATGTAGATATTGTTTAAATTTGGTTTTGTCTTGGAATATCTTGAATTCTCCATCTATGTGGATTGAAAGTTTTGCTGGGTATAGTAGTCTGGGTTGGAATCTGTGGTCCCTTAAGGACTGTATGATTTCTGTCCAGGCCCTTCTGGCTTTCATAGTTTCTGTTGAGAAATCTATTGGGATTCTGATAGGTCTACCTTCATATGTTACTTGGCCTTTTTCCCTTTCTGCTTTTAGAATTTTTTCTTTGTTTTGTAGGTTCAGTGTTTTGACTATGATGTGACGTGAAGAATTTCTTTTGTGGTCTAGATGTAGCACAGTTTCTGCATCCATTCTTCAGTTGAGGGGCATCTGGGTTGTTTCCAGCTTCTGGCTATTACAAATAAAGCTGCTACAAACATGGTTGAGCAAATGTCCTTTTTGTGTACTTGCGCCTCTTTTGGGTATATGCCTAGGAGAGGTATGGCTGGATCTTGAGGAAGCGCTATTCCTAGTTGTCTGAGAAAGTGCCAGATTGATTTCCAGAGTGGTTGTACCAGTTTACATTCCCACCAGCAGTGGAGAAGGGTTCCCCTTTCTCCACAACCTCTCCAGCATGTGTTGTCCCTTGAGTTTTTCATCTTGGCCCTTCTGATGGGTGTGAGGTGAAATCTCAGGATCGTTTTGATTTGCATTTCCCTGATGGCTAATGAGTTTGAGCATTTCTTTAAGGGTTTCTCTGCCATTCGATATTCCTCTGTCGAGAATTCTCTGTTTAGCTCTGTTCCCCATTTTTTTAATTGGATTCCTTCGGTTTGCTGCTTTTCATCTTATTTAGTTCTTTGTATATACTGGATATTAGTCCTCTGTCAGATAAAGGGTTAGTGAAGATTCTTTCCCAATCTGTAGGCAGTCATTTTGTTTTGATGACTGTGTCCTTTGCTTTACAGAAGCTTTTCAGTTTCGTGAGGTCCCTTTTATTGATTTTTGCTCTTAGAGCCTGTGCCTTTGGTGTTCTGTTCAGGAAGTTGTCTCCTGTGCTAATGAGTTCTAGGTTTTTCCCCATTTTTTCCTCTAACAGATTTAGAGTATCTGGTTTTATGTTGAGGTCTTTGATCCACTTGGACTTTAGTTTTGTGCAGGGTGATAGATTGGGATCTATTTTCATTTTTCTGCATGTAGACATCCAGTTGGACCAGCACCATTTGTTGAAGATGCTGTCTTTTTTCTATTGAATGGTTTTGGCTTCTTTGTCAAAAATCGAGTATTCATAGGTGTGTCTGTTTATTTCTGGGTCTTCTATTCAGTTCCATTGATCCTCCTTTCTGTTTCTATGCCAATACCATGCAGTTTTTATTACTATTGCTCTGTCGTACAACTTGAGATCCGGAATGGAGATACCTCCAGATGATCT
>NW_026588291.1:2177-5055 GCF_907164565.1 Psammomys obesus | reverse complement strand
AGTTAAGACAAGTTCATTCCCAGGACCTAGGTCAAGTTTTTGACAACTTTCTATGATTCCTGGTATGAGAAAATCAGTGGGTATAGTCTACTTGGAAACTAGAATGGACAGGCACATAAACACACAAAGACAAACTGTTATCACATAAGGGAAATTAAAGCAAATTATTAAATATATGTTTAGTTATGAATGTTTTGCTTGTATAAGCATTCATTACTGAATTCAGGTGTTGAGGCAACTACAGTCTTATTTAAAAATGTTGTCTTCATCATGAATTCCTTCATGTAACAGAAATGAAACATGTAGGTTTGAAATCAGAGAAATGAATCCTTTTCAGTTTTGTATCCCTACAGGAGAAAGTATGTTACTTGGGGTGGGCTTGATAGTTTTCAGCTGCATACCATCTATAGTTACTACTCTCTGCTTCATGTTGCAGGTGGAGGTTGTGACCTCCAAGCTTCCTACTTTTGCAGACACATAAGACACTTGTCTTGCCCAATTTATAGTGATCCCATATCCTCTCCAATCATAAGGCAAAGTAAACACATTTGGAAGTTGCCTTAGACATTGTGTTTGGTCACAGAAAATGCACTAATATGCACACATAAATTTTACAACTAGATGATCTATTTCATGTAATTGAAGTGGATTGTGTAATAAAAATATATTATCTTATTGTTTCAATTCATATGCCTTTGGTCCATGAGATTTCAATTGGAAACAAATTAAGGATGGATGTCACAAACACATGCGTACATTGTTGACACTTGTTAGAATTTTCCTCCAAACTAATCTAGTGTAATTGAATGCAAGTGGGTGGGTCAAAGACCTTAACAAATCTTTTATTCTAACAGATGTTCTACAGAATGAGTTCTTTTAGGTTCTCAAAGACTACTGTGATAGGCAAAGGTTTAAAGATGTATCCCACACAGTAAACCTTTTGCTCTTATATAATGGTACCATGAAGCAGAAAACTTTACCATATTGACTACATTCATGGGGTTTCTCTGCAACATGACTTTTTTCTCATGATTTCAAAGAAAACCCTATGAAAAGGATTTACCACATTGCTTCTTCAGAGGGTTTTACTGCAATGTGTTTTCTTTTATGTATTTGGAGATAACTGTATTAAGAAAGGCTTTATCACATTGAAGACATGTGTAAGGTTTTTCTCTACTATCTGTTCATTTGTATACTTGAAGATGACTTAGATATGCAAAACATGTAAAAGCAAATTATGTGGGATCATGCAAAAGCAATTTGCTTTAAGTATTGCCTTTTAAATTCCAGCCTCCATTGATTTATAGGGTGAACATAAGTTTAAGTTCATAGTCCCTAGGAAAGCTGTAGACTTCCCAATAGCTGACCAGCTTTAAATACTTAACTTTTGTTGCCCAAAACATGACTGTTCCATACCATGGTTTCTGGTCCCCTAACATAATGACTGACCCAAACCACAGATTCTCCTTCCTAAAACATAATACCTTTTCCTAATCACAAAAGAACAACTGGATATGATTGTTTTGACTGTAAAACCTACATTTTGCAACAGGTGACTTTCTCAATGACGTAAACAAATCCCATATCCCTAAAACATGACTGATGGAAATAATTCAGTTGTAAAACAGTAAAGATGTTTATAATTTTCAAGCTCAGAACCTCTGTAACTTTCGAGTTCATTGGATGGGTAGGCCTCACAGTTCAACATTATGTGTCCTTCATCAAACTGAATGACAATATATTTTTTCATCTGTATTGATGTGTTTGAGTTGTATTGGATTCAGTGGACAGAAGAACACAAAAGCCTTACCATATTGATTATATTCTCAGCTTTTTCTCTCCATTTTGAAACTTTTATGATGATGTAGAATATAGATATGTGCAAAGGTCTCCCATTTTAACACATTCATAATGTTTCTCCCTGTATGAATTCTTTCATGATGACAAAGATTATACAAATGTGGAATAGCTTCACCATGTAAATACACTCAGTCTTTCATTCCATTATGAATTCTTTCATGACATTGAAGATGATTGTGTAGAGCAAGTTTTTAATAGGAGTTGACTGATATGTGAAAAGGCTTTACCACATAGATTACATTAATAAGGTTTCTCTCAAGTGTGAGCTCTTTTATTTATTAGGAGAACACTGTTACATTCAAAGGCTTTAACGCATTGATTACATCCATAAGAGTTCTCTCCACTGTGAGATATTTTTTGTATTAGACTACTGTTACATTCAATAGCTTTACCACCTTAATTACATTCATAAGGTTTCTCTCTAGTATGCGTTCTTTATCTCATAGGAGATTACTATTATGTCAAAATGCTTTATCACATTGGTTACATTCATAAAGTTTCTATCCAGTGTGCTTCTTCTATGTACATGGAGATTATTATGGCATGCAAGGTTTTTTACACATTGGTTATATTCATAGCGTTTCACTCCAATAAGTGTTCTTGTTCAAGATAAGTCTTACATGAAAAGACATCATAACATTAGTTATATTCATAAGGATTTTCTGCAACAGGGATTTTTATGTCTTCGGAGACCATTGTTATCTACAAAGTTTTTACCACATTGGTTACATTCATAAGGTTTCTCTCCAGTGTGAGTTCTTTTATGTTTTTGGAGATCAATGTTACATGCAAAGGCTTTACCACATTGGTTACATTCATAAGGTTTTTCTCCAGTGTGAGTTCTTTTATGTACTAGAGATTACTGTTACATGCAAAGGCTTTAACACATTTGTTACATTCATAAGGTTTCTCTCCAGTGTGAGTTTTTTTATGTCTTTGGCAACTACTGTTATCGGCAAAGGCTTTACCATATTGGTTACATTCATAAGGTTTCTCTCCAGTGTGAGTTCTTTTATGT
>NW_026588291.1:0-2167 GCF_907164565.1 Psammomys obesus | reverse complement strand
ATTCATAAGGTTTCTCTCCAGTGTGAGTTCTTTTATGTTTTTGGAGACTACTGTTACATGCAAAGGCTTTACCACATTGGTTACATTCATAAGGTTTTTCTCCAGTGTGAGTTCTTTTATGTACTAGGAGATTACTGTTCCGTTCAAAGGCTTTACCACATTGGTTACATTCATACGGTTTCTCTCCAGTGTGAGTTCTTTTATGTATCAGGAGATGACTGTTACGTACAAAAGCTTTACCACATTGATTACATTCATAAGGTTTCTCTCCAGTGTGAGTTCTTTTATGTATTAAGAGTTGACTGTTCTGTGAAAAGGTTTTACCACATTGGTTACATTCATAAGGTTTCTCTCCAGTGTGAGTTTGTTCATGTACTAAAAGACTACTCTTACATGCAAAGGCTTTACCACATCGGTTACATTCATAAGGTTTCTCGCCAGTGTGAGTTCTTTTATGTATTAGGAGATGACTGTTCTGTAAAAAGGCTTTATTACATTGGATACATTCATAAGGTTTTTCTCCAGTGTGAGTTCTTTTATGTTTTTGGAGACTACTGTTCTGTGAAAAGGCTTTACCACATTGGTTACATTCATAAGGTTTCTCTCCAGTGTGAGTTCTTTTATGTATTAGGAGATGACTGTTCTGTGAAAAGGCTATACCACACTCGTTACATTCATATGGTTTCTCTCCAGTGTGAATTCTTTTGTGTTTCTGGAGAATGCTGTTACATGCAAAGGCTTTACCACAATGGTTACATTCATAAGGTTTCTCTCCAGTGTGAGTTCTTTTATGTATTAGGAGATGACTGTTCTGTGCAAAGGCTTTACCACATTGGTTACATCCATAAGGTTTCTCTCCTGTGTGAGTTCTTTTATGTTTTTGGAGACTACTGTTACATGCAAAGGCTTTACCACATTGATTACATTCATAAGGTTTCTCTCCAGTGTGAGTTCTTTTATGAACTAGGAGATGACTGTTCGTTGCAAAGGCTTTACCACATTGGTTACATTCATAAGGTTTCTCTCCAGTGTGAGTTCTTTTATGTATTAGGAGATGACTGTTACGTACAAAAGCTTTACCACATTGATTACATTCATAAAGTTTTTCTCCAGTGTGAGTTCCTTTATGTCTTAGGAGATCACTGTTAGTTGCATAGGCTTTACCACATCGGTTACATTCATGAGGGCTCTCTACTCTATGTATCCTTTTGAGTCTTAGGACATGACTTTTCTGTGCAAAGGCATTACCATATTGGCTACATTCATAGTTATCCACACCAGTATGCATACTTTTACATGTGTGGGGACTACTGTGATGTGTAAAGACTTCATATTGAGTATCTTCAGGGAGTTTGTCGGCACAATGATTGTTTTCATACCTGCAAAGATAATTGGCACATATGACAGCTTTTCCACATTCATTACACTAACGGATGTTTTTGCCACATAATTTTGCGATTTGAATTAAAGGTAAAGAAGAATTACATTTTGAGTTTTCATCATTATTTTCATATTCACGGTGTTCTCCTTCTCTATGGGTTGTTTTGCATATTTGAAAATAAATGTGATGGTAAAAATATTTGTTACCTGGCTCACATTTATTATATACTTTCTTCTATAAGATGTTTTACCACATATTTGTAGAAAACTGCAATACCTCAGAGCTTTAACAGAATGACTAGATCAATAACTTTCCCCATACTGTGAGCCATACTAAATATGTAAAGATAACTGAGTAAAAGAATAATTTGTATATACCTAAAATTACATTTTTTGCAGTGTGATTTTGTGAGAATTCCTAATGAAGGTGAAAAACCAGTTAATTGATGATGGTGTATATTGTGTGAAAGTATGCCAGTATATGTGAATGCTAACTGTTGAGCCAGCAATCAGTTCAGTACTGATGAAATCATAGTATTGTTAGTTCTACAGCTGATCACCTGTCCTATATTTTGTAAACATTTGTCCTTCCTTACTTATTTATTGGAAATAAGAAAGAGCTAATAAGTGATAGCAGAGCACAAAATGAAGGACAGAACTTCTGAGTGAGAGAGGTTTGCTGGGAAGAAGAAAGCAAATGACAGGCCACTCACCAGCATGACAATGAGGTTAACAGATGAACATGAACAGTAACAAAGAGGTAGAACTGGCCATGCATTGGGATACT
>NW_026588290.1:0-10609 GCF_907164565.1 Psammomys obesus | reverse complement strand
AATTAACAACTATTTTTAAAACCATCTTTCAGGCATGAAAATACAACGTCTCCTACATCAGTACCTGTGAGTATCTGAACTTTCACATGAATAGCAAGGCAGATAGGTATTTCTAAGAAAAGTTCTTACAGAAATAAGGTTTCTTAAAACTTTATTTATTGACTCATTCATTCATTTTTTTTGAGAGAGAGAGAGGGTTTCTCCATGTAGCCTTGGTTGTCCTAGACATGCTTTGTAGACCTGTATCTGCCTGAAGCTCAATCCACCTGTATCTGCTCAATCCACCTGTATCTGCCTCCCTAGGATTAAAGGCAGGCATGCACTACCACTCCTGAATGTTTTTTTTTTTTATTCTTTTGATACATGGATTCACTTATTATTCCTCTCTGGCCTGAAACTCAGAGATCCTTTTTAAGGTTTGTACACAACATTTTACTCCTCTTTCAACCTTGATACTTAGCCAAGGTCAGCTGACATTAACAAGAAAAGGTAGTACCAGATTTTCATTCAACGTTTCCAGTGATGATACCCAAACTCCTGTAGATAAATTCCGGTGAGGGCTGTTGAGCTGCCTCTAAGATGTGCTGGTAAATGTTATTCAGAAGCAAGGAAAGGCCTATCAGAGTACAGAGCAAAGCCACCCTAGAATTGAAGAGGCTAACCTCTGATCATTAGTTCAGATATTTTATAAATAGAATATTCTTTGATGTTACACATCACAACCTTAAGACAGGTAGGTTTATTTTGTTTTTGACCAGGAGTCTCTCTACAGACCAGGTGGTCCCATACTGGGATCTTCTGGCCTCTGCCTCCTGAGTGCTGGTATAAAATGTGCAATAACTACAAAGAAGACATGAACTTAGAGTAACAGGACCCCACTAAGAAGCTAGTATTTTCTCTCTGGAGATGGTTCTAAACTTTATAAAAACATTAGGTTAGTGAAACTAACCATACTTCTGCAGGTAATGTTGACAGGGGCAGAACCAGAGACAGTGACTCTCAAGCTCTCTGATTAGCTATAGCCTAAGCTCAGTTACTGATAGCCTAAGCTTAAAGAGTTTGCAATGTAGCAGGAAAAACAATTCTGAAGGAATGAAGCACAAATGTAATAAAAGCATGGAGCAGACCTGGCAGAAAACACAGTTTAATAAAATGTGGTCTGGAGCAGGAGCATGGTGGTTCATGCCTTTAATCTTAGCATTTGGGAAAAGGCAGGCAAATCTCTGAATTCAAGGCCATTCTGATCTACCAAGCAAGTCCAGGACACACAGAAACACTGTCTTGAAACTCCCACACACACCAAAGAAAAAGATTTTCTGAGTGTTATGTATATTGAAGTACTGATTTACTGACAAACACAAAGTTAAAAAAAAACATTTTTTGTTGTTGTTTTGATAAGCTTATGGTTCATAGATAATATTGTGCTCAACTGGGCATTGGCTTCATTATTACACTCTTTGACCAAAACAAGCGTCTGGTTTTAAGTATCTTCAGGCTTTTAAGAAACAAGATCCTGAAGTGTATCCAAGATTGCACCACCTGGAGGACACTGTTTCTGACCAGCAGCACAGAAGGGATGGCACAGTGACAGAAAACTGGACGTTAAAACACCAGCGATTGTGTTTACCAGGTGAGAGGAAACCCCACAGTGTGGGAATCAATCAGGTTCAGGTCATCCAGCTAAACCACAAAAGAGTTTCCATGTCCTTGAGGGTGGTTGGTTGCCAGCACAGAGCCACAGGTCTGTGTGCTCTGATTACTATCCCAGACTGAAATGTGGAACCCCAGAGCACCAGATATTGGGTTTCTGTTTGGGGAGGTCAGTGCACTCAGCCGACCCCCCCCCCCGCACCACCACCCAAAAGAGTTCTCAGGATAGGTTCCTGGTTTCCTGCAGGTGCCAAGGCACCCAATCTCCAGTAAAGTTGAGCCACTCCACCTGGGTGTTCAACTCATCACTCCAGATGGAACTGTGGAAACCAAACCACCACAGACTGGGTATCCCTGCCATGAAGAAACCCCATGCCAGGGGAAACATCAGATCTGACCTAAGGATATACAGCTCCAGAAAACTTTCTGGGTTCCCTCAGGTTCTAGCCTCCAGCTGCATGCATGAGTGCTATGCTCACCTGCCACTGATTATCGCTAGAGTCCAGGTGCACAAAGCTCCAACCTCAGACCTACAGAAGCCTGAGAGCCACTGGATCAGTCCCCAGATAGTGCTCCATGGTGAAACCAGTCATCCCTAGCTAAACTGACAAAACTGCAGGGCTTCCTGGCAGCAACAGCAGCTCACTAAATTCAGAGCAAGAAACCCAGCAGCAGGGCATGTGTCTCCAGGACTTCTCCTGATGAGAGGAGAGCAGTTACCACACAGATCCATATGCCTGTGGTGAACTTTGGCAATTCCTGAGAAGCACTGCCATTCTGTTGACCATAACCAAAAAGCTAAGGAGGCCTCCTTCAGAACTCTGTCACGGGGATTTGCCCCACCCCAAGATTCTAGCAGGCACCAGAAATTAACAGGCAACCCCTGAGTCAGCCATACAGGTAAATGATCGAATAAAAGCACAACCAAGATAAGGCAGAGCAGTATGGCATCCCCAGAACCCAGTTATACAGGGGCAAGTAGCCCTAGACACCTTAACAAAAGTGAACCTCAAGAAGATGACCTTACATATATGCTTAGGAAGAGGTTAATGGAGGAAACAAATAAAATGTGTAAAGAATTAGAGGAAGATATAGTCAAACAGATTATGGCCATCGATAAAGAAATACAGGAAGATGCAGCCAAACAGTTTGTGGCTTTCAGAGAGGAAATGATTAAAACAATGAAAGAAATAAAAGAAACAGAAGATTCAAACAAACAGCTGAAGGAATTGAAGGAAAAACAGGAAATTAAACAGTCAGACAGTTGAAGGAAATCAACAAAACAGCTCAAGATCTAAGATAGAATTGGAAAAATTAAAGAAAACACAAAAGGAGGAAATCATGGAGAGGAAGAATTTAGGAAAGAAAACAAGAAATACAGAGGTAAGCATAACCAACAGTTATAAGAGATGGAAGAAAGAATCTCAGGTGTGGAAGATACAATGGAAGAAGTCGATGTATCTGTCAAAGAAAATAATAAATGTAAAAATACCCTGACACAAACTATCCACGAAACCCAAGACAATATGAAAAGACAAAATCTAAAAATATCAGGAATAGAGGAAAAAGAAGATTCCCATCTCCAAGGCCCAGAAAATATTTTCAACAAAATCATAGAAGAAAATTCCCCCAACTTAAAGGAGAGACCTATAAGAATACAAGAGACCTACAGAACACCTAATGAATTAGACCAGAAAAGAAAATCCTCCTGCAACATAATAACCAAAACAATAATTACACAGAACAAAGAAAAAATGCTAAAAGCTACAAGAGGAAAAGGCCAAGTAACGTATAATGGCAAACCCATCAGAATCACAGCTGACTTCTCAACAGCGACTATGAAAGCCAGAAGGGCCTGGACAGATATCATGCAGACCCTAAGAGAACACAGATGTCAGCACATTCTACTATACCCAGAAAAACTCTCAGTTCTCATAGACAGAGAAAAGAAGATATTCAACAACAAAAAACAAATTTCAACAATACCTACCCACAAATCAAGCATTACAGAAGATAAGAAAAGGAAAAAAATGCAAACCAGGAAAATGGAATTCTTTTAGGAAAATACAGGCAATAAATAACCTCACTAAAGCAAAACTAAAAGTAGTCAAGCACACAAACACACTACCTCAGCCAATATTAAAATCAAAAGATCTAACAGCCACTGGTCATTTAATCTCTCTCAACATCAATGGACTCAATTCTCCAATAAAAAGACACACACCATCAGAATGGATGTGTAAACAAGAACCAAAATTCTGTTGCATACCAGAAATACACCTAAGAACAGAAATAGATATTACCTGAGAAGAAAAGGTTGAAAGATGGTTTTCCAAGTAAATGAACCCAAGAAGCAAGCAGGAGTAGCCATGCTAACATCTAATAAAATTGACTTTCAACCAAAATTAATCAAAAGAGATGGGGAAGGACACTTCATACTCATCAAAGGAAAATTCCACCAGGAAGTCATCACAATCCTGAACATCTATGCCGCAAATACAAGGGCACCCTCATTTGTAAAAGAACCATTAATAAAATTGAAACCACACATAGATGAACACACATTAATAGTGGGAGACTTCAACACCTCACTCACAACAAAGGACAGGTCAACAAAACAAAAATTAAACAAAGAAACTCTGATTATAACCAAGGTCAGGAATCAAATGAACCTAACAGACATCTACAGAACCTTTCACCCAAACAAAAAAGAATTTAACTTCTCAGCACTTCATGGACCCTTCTACAAAATAGACTCTATAGTTAGTCACAAAGTGAGCCTCAACAGATAGAAGAAGATTGAAATAATACCATATATCCTATCTAAACTTCATGGACTAAAGCTGGACCTCAACCACAGAAATAGGAAAAAGTATATACACACATGGAAATTGAACAACTCACTACTCAATGACAGCTGGATCATGGAAGAAATAAAGAAAGAAATTAAAGTCTTCCTAGAGTGCCAACACCCATGCCAGTGTCACCATAGTAGCATAAGCTACAGGGCGGGGGATACGCTTTCTCCAGAAATTCGCCCCCTGGAAGGTCCCTGGTAGACTCATCCCACTTGGAAAAGAGACATGTTCTGAGATTTCTACACTTTTTCAGTTGTGGCTCTGGGGCTGGAATAATGAATTATTTGATCTTTCTCTGTGACTCCTGAAACAAGACAACAAATTTTATAAAGAAATTTATCATTAGTAGATTGTTAAAGGCTTTAATAAAAACAATAAGGTAAAGAAAAGTAATGAATTAGATTTAGTATTAATAGGCATTAAGAATAGTGAAAAAATAATAGGCTCCTTCTTAAGAAATAATAGCATGAGAGGTGCAGCTGGTGGGAGTTTTCCCTCCCTTCATTGCCTTGTTTCTAAGGAAGATCATAAATCTTTAGCAGGACATATGGGAGGATGGTTAACAAAGGTGTAGTTAGATTTTGATACAGGGAAAGACTTTGGCAGGCATCTGACTTAGCTCCTGACTTTCCTCTTCACTGGTTAGCAATAATGAAACTGCATTTGAGGTTTCTTTTCCTTTGTTTGCTCTGATCAAAAAGTTTTTAGGCCAAGATTACTTGTGGGTACTGCTTTATGTTTGACTGCATTTTGAGTTAAAATGTAAACTTTGTATTCTTGGTAAAAAGTCTAAATATTCGGGGAAGTATGCCAATTTTTTTTTAAATCTTTTATTTATTTTTTATTTTTTTTTAAATCTTTTATTTTTTTATTAATTACACTTTATTCATTTTGTATCCCCCCATGAGCCCCTCCCTCCTACCCTGCCGATCCCACCCTCCCTCCCCTTTCTGCATGCATGCCACTCCCCAAGTCCACTGATAGGGGAGGTCCTCCTCTCCTTCTTTCTGATCTTAGTCTATCAGTTCTCATCAAAAGTGGCTGCATTGTCCTCTACTGTGGCCTGGTAAGGCTGCTCCCCCCTCAGGGGGAAGTGATCAACGAGCAGGCCAATCAGATTATGTCAGAGGCAGTCCCTCTTCCCATTACTATGGAACCCACTTGGACACTGAACTGCCATGGGCTACACCTGTGCAGGGGTTCCAGGTCATCTCCACAAATAGTCCTTGGTTGGAGTATGAGTCTCTGGGAAGTTCCCTGTGTTCAAATTATCTTGTTCTGTTGCTCTGCTTGTGGAGTTCCCGTTCCCTCCAGCTCTTACTATTTCCCACTTCTTACATAAAATTCCATTCACTCTGCCCATCAGTTGGCCATCAGGCTCAGCATCTGCTTTGACAGTCTATACTGCAGAAGCTTTCAGAGGCCCTCTGTGGCAGGTTTCAAGGTTGTTTCCTGTTTTCTTCTGGCTTTCAGAGGCCCTCTGTAGCAGGTTTCGAGGTTGTTTCCTATTTATTTTTCCTTCTGATGTCCATCCTCTTTGCCTTTCAGGATGGGGATTGAACATTTTAGTTAGGGTCCTCTCTTTTGCTTAGTTTGTTTAGATGTACAGCTTTTAGTGGGTTTATTCTATATTGTATGTTTATATGAGTGAGTATATACCGTGAGTGTCTTTTTGCTTCTGGGTCAACTCACTCAGGATGATCCTTTCCAGGTCCCACCATTTACCTGCAAATTTCATGATTTCCTTATTTTTCATTGCTGAGTAATACTCCATTGTATAGATGTACCACAGTTTCTGCATCCATTCTTCAGTTGAGGGGCATCTGGGTTGTTTCCAGCTTCTGGCTATTACAAATAAAGCTGCTACAAACATGGTTGAACAAATGTCCTTGTTGTGTACTTGCGCCTCTTTTGGGTATATGCCTAGGAGTGATATGGCTGGATCTTGAGGAAGCGCTATTCCTAGTTGTCTGAGAAAGCGCCAGATTGATTTCCAGAGTGGTTGTACCAGTTTACATTCCCACCAGCAGTGGAGAAGGGTTCCCCTTTCTCCACAACCTTTCCAGCATGTGTTGTCCCTTGAGATTTTCATCTTGGCCATTCTGATGGGTGTAAGGTGAAATCTCAGGGTTGTTTTGATTTGCATTTCCCTAATGGCTAATGAGGTTGAGCATTTCTTTAAGTGCTTCTCTGCCATTCGATATTCCTCTGCAGAGAATTCTCTCTTTAGCTCTGTTCCCCATTTTTTAAGTGGATTACTTGGTTTGTTGCTTTTCAGCTTGTTTAGTTCTTTATATATATTGGATATGAGTCCTCTGTCAGATAAAGGATTGGTGATGATTCTTTCCCAATCTGTAGGCAGTCGCTTTGTTTTGATGATGGTGTCCCTTGCTTTACAGAAGCTTTTCAATTTCATGAGGTCCCATTAATTGATTGTTGCTCTTAGAGCCTGTGCTGTTGGTGTTCTGTTCAGGAAGTTTTCTCCTGTACCAATGAGTTCTAGGGTATTCCCCACTTTTTTTTTCTAGCCGATTTAATGTGTCTGGTTTTATGTTGAGGTCTTTGATCCACTTGGACTTCAGTTTTGTGCAGGGTGATAAGTATGGATCTATTTTCATTTTTCTACATGTAGACATCCAGTTGGACCAGCACCATTTGTTGAAGATGCTATCTTTTTTTCCATTGTATGGTTTTGGCATCTTTGTCAAAAATCAGGTGTCCGTAAGTGTGTGGGTTTATTTCTGGGTCTTCTGTTCGATTCCATTGATCCACCATTCTGTTTCTATGCCAGTACCATGCAGTTTTTATAACTGTTGCTCTATAGTACAGCTTGAGATCAGGGATGGAGATACCTCCAGAAGATCTTTTATTGTAGAGGATTGTTTTAGCAATTCTCGGTTTCTTGTTATTCCATACGAAGTTGAGAATTTTTCTTTCCAGGTCTGTAAAGAATTGTGTTGGCAATTTGATGGGAATTGCATTAAATCTGTAGATTGCTTTTGGTAAGATGGCCATTTTTACTATGTTAATCCTGCCAAGCCATGAGCATGGGAGATCTTTCCATCTTCTCATATCTTCCTCTAATTCTTTCTTCAGAGACTTGAAATTTTTTTCATACAAGTCTTTGACTTGCTTGGTTAGGGTTACGCCAAGGTACTTTATGTCATTTGTGGCTATTGTGAATGGTGTTGTTTCTCTAATTTCTTTCTCAGCCCTTTTGTCTTTTGTATACAGGAGTGCTACTGATTTTTTTGAGTTAATTTTATATCCGGCCACTTTGCTGAAGGTGTTTATCAGCTGTAGGAGTTCCCTGGTAGAGTTTTTGGGGTCACTCATATATACTATCATATCATCTGCAAATAGTGATAATTTGACTTCTTCTTTTCCCATCTGTATCCCCTTGATCTCCTTCGACTGTCTTATTGCTCTAGCAAGGACTTCCAGCACTATGTTGAAGAGATATGGAGACAGTGGGCAGCCTTGTCTTGTCCCTGATTTCAGAGGGATTGCTTTAAGTTTCTCTCCGTTCAGTTTGATGTTGGCTATAGGCTTGCTGTATATCGCCTTTACTATGTTTAGATATGTGCCTTGTATCCCTGATCTCTCCAGTACTTTAAACATGAATGGATGTTGGATTTTGTCAAATGCTTTTTCAGCATCTAGGGAGATTATCATGTGGTTTTTTTCTTTCAGTTTGTTAATATGGTGGATCACACTGATGGATTTCCGTATATTGAACCACCCCTGCATACCTGGGATGAAGCCTACTTGGTCATAGTGGATAATATCTTTGATGTGTTCTTGGATACGGTTTGCAAGTATTTTGTTAAGTATTTTTACATCAATGTTCATAAGGGAGATTGGCCTGAAATTCTCTTTCTTTGTTGAGTCTTTGTGAGGTTTAGGTACCAAGGTGATTGTGGCTTCATAGAATGAATTTGGTAATGTTCCTTCTGTTTCTATTTTGTGGAATAGTTTGAAGAGAATTGGAGTTAGCTCTTCTTTGAAGGTCTGGTAGAATTCTGCGCTGAAGCCATCTGGTCCTGGGCTTTTTTTGGATGGGAGACTTTTGATGACTGCTTCTATTTCTTTGGGGGATATAGGACTATTTAGTTGATTTACCTGGTCCTGATTCAGCTTTGGTGAGTCAAATCGATCAAGAAAATTGTCCATTTCATTTAGATTTTCAAATTTTGTGGCATATAGACTTTTGAAGTAAGTCCTAATGATTGTTTGGATTTCCTCAGTGTCTGTAGTTATGTCCCCCCTTTCATTTCTGATTTTGTTGATTTGGGTGGTGTCTCTCTGCCTTTTAGTTAACTTGGCTAAGGGTTTGTCTATCTTGTTGATTTTCTCAAAGAACCAGCTCTTGGTTTCATTGATTCTTTGAATTGTTTTATTTGTTTCTAATTGATTGATTTCAGCCCTGAGTTTGATTATTTCCAGCCGTCTACTCCTTTTTGGTGTGTCTGCTTCTTCTTTTTCTAGGGTTTTTAAGTGGGCCATTAAGTTGCTTGAATGAGCTGTCTCGAATTTCTTCTTGAAGGCACTTAGTGCTATGAACTTTCCTCTTAGCACTGCTTTCATTGTGTCCCACAAGTTAGGGTATGTTGTGTCTTCATTTTCATTGAGTTCTAGAAAGGCTTTAATTTCTTTCTTTATTTCTTCCCTGACCCAGCTGTCATTTAGTAACAAGTTGTTCAGTTTCCATGAGTGTGTAGGCTTTTTGCTATTTCTGTTGTTGTTGAAGTCCAGCTTTATTCCATGGTGATCAGACAGGATACAAGGGATTATTTCAGTCTTCTTGTATCTGTTGAGGCTTGCTTTGTGACCAACTATATGGTCTATTTTGGAGAAGGTTCCATGAGGTGCTGAGAAGAAGGTAAATTCTTTTGTGTTTGGGTGTAAAGTTCTGTAGATGTCTGTGAGGTCCATTTGATTCATGACCTCTGTCAGAGATATTGTTTCTTTGTTTAATTTCTGTTTTGTTGACCTGTCCTTTGTTGAGAGTGGGGTGTTGAAGTCTCCCACTATTAATGTGTGGGGATCTATATGTGGTTTAAATTTTATCAATGTTTCTTTTACAAATGTGGGTGCTCTTGTATTTGGGGCATAGATGTTCAGGATTGTGATGTCTTCCTGGTGGAATTTTCCCTTGATGAGTATGAAGTGTCCTTCCTCATTTCTTTTTATTAATTTTGGTTGAAAGTCTATTTTATCAGATATTAGAATGGCTACTCCTGCTTGTTTCTTGGGTCCATTTGCTTGGAAAGTCATCCTCCAACCTTTTACCCTCAGGTAATGTCTATCTTTGTGTCTTAGGTGTGTTTCTTGTATGCAACAGATTGCTGGGTTTTGTTTACGTATCCATTCTGTTAATCTGTGTCTTTTTACTGGAGAGTTGAGTCCATTGATGTTGAGAGAGATTAATGACCAGTGGCTGTTAGATCCTTTGATTTTGATGTTGGCTGTGTTCATAAGTTTGTGTGCTTGGTTGCTTTTTGTTTTGCTGTAGTAAGGTTAATTATTTCCTGTGTTTTCTTGACAGAAGCTAATTTTCTTGGGTTGTATTTTCCCTTCCAGTGTCTTCTGTAATGCTGGATTTGTGTGTAGGTATTGTTGAAATTTGTTTTTGTCATTGAATATCTTGTTTTCTCCGTCTATGAGGACTGAGAGTTTTGCAGGGTATAGTAGCCTGGGTTGACAGCTGTGTTCTCTTAGGGTCTGCATGATATCTGTCCAGGCCCTTCTGGCTTTCATAGTTTCTGTTGAAAAGTCAGGTGTGATTCTAATGGGTTTGCCATTATATGTTACTTGGCCTTTTTCCCTTGCAGCTTTTAGTATTTTTTCTTTGTTCTGTATACTTCCTGTTTTGATTATTATGTGGCGGGAGGATTTTCTTTTCTGGTCAAATTTGTTGGGTGTTCTGTAGGCCTCATGTATCCTTATTGGCTTCTCCTTTAACTTGGGGAAATTTTCTTCAATGATTTTGTTGAAAATATTTTCTGGGCCTTGGAGAAGGGAGTCTTCTTTTTCCTCTATTCCTATTATTCTTAGGTTTTGTCTTTTCATATTGTCTTGGATTTCTTGGACAGTCTGTG
>NW_026588289.1:0-2505 GCF_907164565.1 Psammomys obesus | reverse complement strand
ACCTCAGTTGCGATAGAGGCTTACAATGGGCCTCTTGAGGTTCAGCTGAGAGGCGGTCTATATCAGGAATGGTGGGTGAAGAAAGACTAGAGGCTGTGGGTGACAGTGCTCAGCAGCAAGAACCACTAGAGCACGCTGGGCGGCAGCAGCTGGAGATGCAGCACTGGGGCCTGCAGCAGCTGGAAATGCAACAGGAGGGGCGGCAGCACTGGGGCCGACAGCAGCTGGAAATGCAGCAGCTGGGGCGGCAGCAGCTGGGACGGCAGCAGCTGGAGATGCAGCACTGGGGCCTGCAGCAACTAGAAATGCAACAGGTGGGGCGGCAGCAGCTGGGGCGACAGCAGGTGGGCTGGCAGCACACAGACTGACAGCACTGGGGCCTGCAGCAGCTGGACACACAGCAGCCGGGGCGGCAACAGCTGGGCCTGCAGCAGCTGGACACACAGCAGCTGGGGCGGCAGCAGCTAGAAATGCAACAGCTGGGCTGGCAGCAGCTGGAACTGCTACAGCAGGGGCGGCAACAGCTGGAGATGCAGCAAGAGGGCCTGCAGCAGCTGGGGCGGCAGCAGGTGGGCTGGCAGCACACAGACTGGCAGCACTGGGGCCTGCAGCAGCTGGACACACAGCAGCTGGGGCGACAACAGGTGGTCCTGCAGCAGCTGGGCTGGCAGCAGCCTTGGCCACAGCCCTCCTCAGAACAGACAGAGCCACAGCAGGAGCTGACCATGGTGTCAGAGGTGGAGGTTCTGAGTGAGTTTACAAGAAGGTTGTTGGAAGGTTTGGAAGTGGGAGTCTCCCTGCCCACATCCCCTTTTATACCCTGCTGAGGGGCTGTTATTCTCACGTGCAACATTCTTTTCTTGTTATTGTTTATGTTAACAAACAGATGATTATCAAATTATACCAGTTCCTCTTCCTGGCTAAATTATTAAGATAGGTGGAAAACACAGTTTCTTTTCCTGCTGTTAAGATTCATCATCAACTCTGGCTGAACCATCTCCTCAGTGTCTTTCTTGCTTTTGTGTCTTCCAAATGACTGTCTCCTGACACCATATGTCTAGTCACTGTATGGGTCAGCCTCATAGTGATGGTTCTCCTCTCCACCCGCAGTGAAACATTGGCATTACAGACCCATAAGGTTTCTGGTGACGCAGGAGGATGAAACTTCATTATGGTGATGGCTCATCCATAATGGGTCGGGTTGGCACAGATGGTTTGACCACAAGAAACCCAACGGCATAAAAACAGAAAGTGTCCATATCTTCTACCCCATGAAGACCATGGTTCACTTCTAGGTTGTTGTTCAATGAGAAACACAGAACAATTTTGGGTAGAAAACTAAGTGATGAAATGTTGATTTTTGTTGTTGTTGTTGTTTCAAAAACAAAAGCTCTAGCTAACACTCGGTTTTAGTACCTCTTAAGGGAAACAGGCAATCTCAAAGTCCAGGTTCCTTGCTTCTTCATGTGGGTTTCTTGTCCTGTGTCTCTGCTACCCTGTCCCTTTCACTTTAATAGCAGCACCTTATCCAAGCTCTTTATTTCCTACGATTAGCTTCAGTTAGATGAACAACTGATTGACTCTTATTCTATTTGGGGTTGGACCTTCTGTGTCTCTGGAGGTCCTCACTCTCATAGCCTCACCTGTGGCTCTACTCAGATAAGAGGACTAGACTTCACCTTTCAGGTCTTCCTTTGAACAAATGCAAAAAGAATGAGTAATTTTTTTTTTTCAAAAAACAGTTAGCTACATGAAAGGATATCAGCAAGTTTATTTATAGCGAGGACACACTAATGACATGAGGGATGCAAAAATCCCACCATAGTGGCCAGGTAATTAGGGTTCCTAAAAATGAAGAATGCTACAAGTCCATTATTCATGGCCTGTTGGTAAAGAAACAGGCAGAGACTTCCTGAAGTCATGTGATGACATCAGTAAATGTCTTAATAGGACCATTTAATGACCAAGCACACCCCAAGATTTTTCTCAATCACACTTACTTGTTTAGCAAACATTTGATTTACTTGTGTATCCCTAGGCTTGTAGTTGTAAATTAGATAACATCTATAGGTTAAACAATGATACACACAGGAAATTTGTTGTTTGTTTGATTGAGTCACTGTTATTAAAGGGTCCACAGGTGAAATAAAGGTGTTGTATAAAGACTGTGTTAATTGATTAGAACCTTTTTATTTCTGTTTAAGAAGATTAAGAAAGCTTTTTCACCATTGCTAAAACGACAGTAAATTCTCACTGCAGATCAGGGTATACAGAATCACAAACCTTCAGCCAGCACAAGTCTTTAGTGTCTACAAGACTGAAGCTCTGGGCTAAGGGGAGGCATAAGTCACAGTGTCTGGGTCCTCGGTAGAAGGCTTCTGCTTAATTGCTATGGACTTGGACTTGGTGTTTTATGGAGATTCTCAGATTATTCCAATGGCAGTGAACTCTGAGGTCCATGTCACCAAATTCCCCCATATTACATACATTTGTGCTCATTTCAGT
>NW_026588288.1:0-6116 GCF_907164565.1 Psammomys obesus | reverse complement strand
AGCCGGGCAGCATTGACTGCACTGTTCTTGCAGACCTGTAGTCTACATCTCCTACGCACAAGCCAGTGGGCTATGCTCACATTCCCAGACTGAACTATGGGCCAAAAACACAACAGATGGGGTCTCCTAGTGCAGAGGAAACCCCATGGTGAGAGAAACAATAGATTCAGACCTCAGGTCACCCAAGTAATCCCCAGAAGAGTTTCTTGGTTTCAGCATGAAAGGGGTCTCTAGCGTCAAGCCACAGACCTGCAGGTTGTGATTACTGGCCACTGACTACCTTGTGGGTATAGACCATTCAGCTCTAGCCTCAAGTCTCCTTATGCCTGGGAGACATTGGCACAGTCCCAGACACTGCTTCAAAGCTCAACCTGTCCCTCCTGTGGACAACAGACAAACTTCTGGGTTTGCTGCTTCTCCAAAAGGGCTTCACACAGCAAACACTTGTCTGAATATAGTGTCTGAGCAACTGCAGTTCATTAACCTCTGATCAAGAAAGCCAGTGGCAATATACTAGCAATGCAGCTGCCTCTTGGTGAGAGGAGAGCCTCTGGGCTCCTGAGGAGTCCAGTTATTCCACAGGATCATACATCTGAGGAAAGCCAAACCAATTCCCTGAGAACCATACACCATATGCACCAAACTGAGGAACACTCCTCCAGAAATATTCAGCTTCCTGCCCAGAACACTTCTTGCCAAACACTTACTCCTCCTCAGGACTCCATTGGGCATCAGAGACTACCAACCAGTGCTAGAGACAACCAGATGGCTAAAGGCCAGCATAAAAACACAATCAACAATAGCCAAAGCAACATGGCATCTCCAGATCCTTGTTACCAAAGGCAAGCAGCCATGGTTACCCTAACACAACGCAAACATAAGAAAATGACTTTAAATCTATGCTTATGAAGAGGATAATGGAGAAAACGAATAAAATGTGTAAAGAAAAACAGGAAGATGCAATTAAACACATCAAGGCCATTAGGGAGGCAGGTAGAGAGAAAATTAACAAACCATTTAAATAATGGAGGCAAATGCAAACAATCAGGTAAAGGAAATCAATAAAATGGTACAAAATTCTGAAGACAGAAATGGGAACAATAAACAAACCACAAAATGCAGCAATCCTGGAGAAGAAAACAGGAACTACAGGTGGAAGCATCACCAACAAAATACAAGAGATGGAGAAAAGAATGTCAGGTTTAGAAGATACAGTGGAAGAAATTGATGCATCCATCAAAGAAAATGTGAAATTTAAAAAAAAAAATTGTGACATTAAACATCCAAGAAATCAAGGACACCATAAAAAAGATGAATAATAGGAATAAAGCAAAAGGAAGATTGCCTTCTCCAAGGCCCAGAAAATAGTTCAACAAAATCATAGAAGAAAATGTCTCAATTTAAAGACATAGATGCCTATAAGCTACAAGATGCCTAAACAATACCTTTTAGAGTAGCTCAGAAAATAAAATCCTTCCACTCCATAATAATCAAAATGCTATACACACAGAACAAAGAAAAATATTTAAAGCTGCAAGAATAAAATATCAAGTAAACATATAATGGCATACATCAGAGATTGTGAAACACAAGAGAAATTATAAAAGTCAGAAGGGCCAGACAGATGTTAGGCAGACCCTAAAAGACAACAGATGATAGTCCAAGCTACTATACCCCTCAAAACTCTCAATCATCATAGATGGAGAAAACAAGATATTCAACAATAACAATTTTAAACAGTACCTTTCCAGAAACCCAGACCTACAGGAGATACTAGAAGGAAAAACCCAACCCAAGACAGTTAACTACACCCAGGAAAACACAGGAAATAAATAAATTCAGTACAGCAAATCTTAAATTAGCCAAGCACACAAACACACTACCACAACCAACATTAAAATAAAAGTTCTAATCGTCACTGGTCATTAATCTCTTTCAAAATTAACAGACTCAATTCTCCAATAAAAACACACAGACTAAAAAAAAAACATGGTTGCATAAACAGGCATCAATATTCTGCTGCATACAAGAAACACACCTCAGCCACAAAGATAGACATTACCTGAGAGTAAAGGGCTGGAAGATTGTTTTCCAAGCAAATGGATGCAAGAAGCAAGCTCATGTAGCCATTCTAATATCTATAAAATAGATGTTCAACCAAAATTAATCTAAAAAGTTGAGGAAGGTCACTTCATACTCATCAAAGGAAAATTTCACAAAGAACACATCTCACTAAAGAACATCTATGCCCCGTATACAGGGCACAGACAGTTTTAAAAGAACCATTAATAAAGCTTAAACCACACATAGATCTTCACACATTAATAGTGAAAGTCTTCAACATCCCACTCTCACCAAACAGCTCAAAGAAACAGAAACTAAACAAAGAAACAATGATACTACCAGATGTCATGAATCAAATGGACCTAACACATTTACAGAACTTTTCACCTGAACACAAAGAATTTATCTTCTTTTTAGCACTTCATGAAACCTTCTTCAAAATGGACCATATGATTTGTCACAAAGCAAGGCATACCAGATACAAGAAGACTGAAATAATTCCTTATATCCTATCAGACTAAAGCTAGACCTCAACAAAGACAGAAATAGAGAAAGTATATGCACACTTGAAAACTAAACAACTCTCTACTATAGCATACCTGGGTTAGAGAAGAAATAAAGAAATTAAAGACTTTCTAGAGTTCAATGAAATTGAAGTCACAACACACCCAAACTTATGGGACAATGAAAGCTGTGCTAATAGAAAAGTTCATCAAAATAAGTGTCCTTGAAAATAAATTTGAAATATCTTATGCAAGAAAATTAAAGACTCACCTAAAAAGTCTAGGGGGAAAAAAGAATAAGCAGACACATCCAAGTGGAGTAGATGGCTGGAAATAATCAAACTCAGGGTTGAAATCAATACACTAGAAACAAAGAGAACAATTCAAAGAATCAGTGAAACTAAGAGCTGGTTCTCAGAGAAATACCTACAAGATAGACAAATCATTAGCCAAACTAACAAAAAGGCAAATCAACAAAGTCAGAAATGAAAAGAGGTACCTAACAAGAGACATCAAGTATATCCAAACAATTAATTATAAGGTCTTACTTCAAAAACCTAGATGCAACAAAATTTGAAAATCTAAGTGAAATGGACAGTTTTCTTGATTGATTCCACTTACCAAAGCTGAATCAAGATCAAGTAAATAAATTAAATAGTTCTATATCCCTTAAGGAAATAGAGGCAGTCATCAAAAGTCTCCAATTCAAAAAAAGCCTAGGTAAGAATGGTTTCAGTGCAGGATTCTATCAGACCTTCAAAGAAGAGCTAATACCCATACTCTTCAAACTAATCCACAAAATAGAAACAGAAGAAACCAGTCTCATTCTGTAAGTCCAGTTACCTTGATACATAAACCTCACAAAGACACAACAAAGAAAGAGAATTTCAGACCAATTTCCCTTGTGAACATTGACACTAAAATACTGAATTAAATACTAGCAATTGAAATCCAAGAAAACATCAAAGATATTATCCACAATGACCAAGTAGTCTTCATCCCAGGTATGCATTGTGGTTCAATCAAGGTGTTGTCCTTGATTTTTAACCAACCTACTTTATTTAGACTTATTAACTGTTTCTATCTCCCTTCCAACCTTCAACACTGGGTTGTAGGAAAAGGAGGTTAGTGAGGTCTGGGGGCAGTTTTCAGTGCTACTTCCTGCTGGGTAGAGTCATAGGATTCTTTGGGGGGAAATTTCCAATATCATTCATCCAAAATTCCAGAAATCCAGGTAACCAGCAAATCAGCAAACAGCAAATGCAGCATCAGGATGAAGCAGCAGCAAGCAGTCTTCCTCTAAGCAGCTGTGTCTTCTTCCTCCTACCTGTCATATTTATTCCCCTCAAAGTCCTCAAATTCAACTAATTCCACCTGGGAAAGAACACGTTCTACAGGAGACACTTAACAGGTGTGGGCAAAGTAATACCAACAACTTGGAATTTTAACAAAAACATGTTTACATGTCATAAACCAAAATCCATCATTGTAGTCCACCATATAATCAAAGTTAAAAAACAAAACAAAACAACAACAAGAACAAAACAAAACAAAACAGGATCATCCCAATAGATGCCAAAAAAGCATTTGGTAAAATATAACACCAATTCTTGTTTGTTTAATGTATTGGAGAGATGAAGGATAAAAGGCACTTAAATAACCATAGTAAAATCAACACACAACTCTGTAGCCAACCTCAAACTATATGGAGAGAAACTTAAATCAATTCTACTGAAATCAGGAACAAGGCAAAGATTCCCGCACTCTCCATATCTCTTTTACATAGTACTTGAGATTCTAGATAAACCTGTAAGAAAACTAAAGGAGATCAAAGGAATTCAAATCAGAAAAGAAGTCAAAGTATCACTATTTGCAGATTATATAATAGTATACATGACTGACCACAAAAATTCTACCAGGGAACTCCTACAGCTAATGAACACCTTCAGAAAAATGTCTGGATACAAAATTAACTCAAAAATCATTAGCCCTTCTGTATACAAAAGACAAATGGTATGGGAAAAAAATTGGAAACAATACAATACCCTTCACAATAACCACAAAAAAACTTAAGTATCTTGTTGTAATTCTAACCAAGCAAGTGAAAGTCTTGTAAAAAAAAAAAAAAAAAAAAAAAAACTTTAAGTCTTTTCAAGTCTTTGAAGAAAGAAGAAACTGAAGAAGTGAAGAAGTTATCAGAAATGTAATATGCCCCATGCCCATGGCATGGTTGGATTAAAATGGCCATCTTACCAAAAGCAACCTACAGATTCAATGCAATTCCCATAAAAATATTAACACAATTCTTTGCAAACCTTAAAAAAAAATTTCTCAAATACATACAGAAAAAGAAACAAACAAAAGCTCAGAATAGCTAAAACAATCCTCTAAAATGAAAGATCTTCTGCAGGTATCTCCATCCCTGATTTCAAGCTTTTGAGCAACAGCAATACAAGCTGCATGGTACTGTCATAGAAACAGAATTGTGGATCAATGTAATTGAACTGAAGACACAAAAATACACCATACAATGGAGAAAAGATAGTATCTTCAGCACTGGTCTAACTGGATGTCCAGATGTAACAATGCAAATAGACCCATGTCGATCACCCTGGACAAACTAAAGTCCAATTGGATCAAAGACCTCAACATAAAACCAGACACACTAAACCTGTTAGAAGAAAAATTGGGGAAGATAGGAGAACTCATTGGCACAGGAGACAACTTCCTGAACAGAACACCAACAGCACAGGTTCTAAGACCAAAAATTACTAAGTAGAAGTTCATGAAACTGAAAAGCTTCTGTAAAGCAAAGGACACTGTCAACAGAACAAAATGAGAGCTTACAGACTTGGAAAAGGTCTTTACCTCCCTACATCCATCACAGGTCTAATATGCACAATATATAAAAAGAACTCAAGAAATTAGGCAAGAACCATTAAAATGATCCAATTAATAATGGGGTACAGAGCTAAAAAGAGAATTCTGAACAGAAAAATATCCAATTGTGAAAAAACACTTAAAGAAATGCTCAACTGTGGGGGGAGTGCAGGGAGTCTTATAGAAGAAGAGGGGTGTAAGTGGACAGGGAGGGGACAGGAGCTCCACAAGGAGACCAAACAACACAAATAAAAAGACACTGAGATTCCATTTCACACCCATCAGAAGGGCTAAAATCAAAAATTCAAGTGGCAACATATGCTGGAGAGGGTTTGAGAAAGGGGAACCCCCTTCCATTGCTGGTAGGAGTGGAAACTGTTACAACAATTTGGAAATCAATCTGGTGTTTTCTCAGAAAATTGGGAATAACATTATCTCAAGATCCAGGTATAACACTCTGGGGCATACAACCAAACGATGCTCTTACATACAAGAACATTTGCTTATCTGTGGTCCTAGCAGCCTTATTTGTAATAGCCAGGATCTGGAAACAATTTAGATATCCCTCAATTGAGGAATGGATACCAAAACTGTGGCACATTTACACAATGGAATACTACTTAGCTATTAAAAACAAGAAAATCATGAAATTTGCAGGCAAATAGATTG
>NW_026588287.1:0-2798 GCF_907164565.1 Psammomys obesus | reverse complement strand
GGAATTACCATCTTTACTGGCTCCTTTTATGACAACTAGAAACTAGTTAGACTCAGCACAGAGGCAGGAAGGTCAGTTGAGGCAACAACTCCATAAGATCCAGCTGTAAGGTACTGTCTTAAGTAGTGACCAATGGGAAGAGGGCCCCGCCCATTGTGGGTGGAGCCATCCCTGGGCTTGAGGTCCTGAGATCTATGAGAAAGCAGCTGAGCAAGCCACAGGGAGCAAGCCAGTGAGCAGCACCCTCCATGGCCTCAGCCTCAGCTCCTGCCTGCAGGCTCCTGCCCTGCTTGAGTTTTTATCCTGACATCTGTTGGTGATGAGCAGAAATATAGAAGTGCAAGTGAATAAATATTTTCCTCCCCAACTTGTTTTTGGTCACACTGTTTCATCAGGGGAATAGAAACTCTAACTTAATGAGATAATTTATCAAAGACGGTTTTTTATGGTTGTTCATTATGTGTGGGTTTTTTGTTTTGTTTTGTTTTTGTTTTGAGGTACTGTCCTTTGTAGCCCAGGGTAGCCTCAAACACAATACCTAGCTGATGGTGTCCATGAACTCCTGATCTTCCCCCTCTGTTCAGACAGCCATTGGCTATTCCATTTGGGGGAGGATAGTGTATGTTCTCACTGTGAAGATGAAGAAACGGACAGCAATGGTATTAGGAAGGTAAGAATTTCTAGGGCAAATTCAATTTTTCCAGGTCAAAAATATTTTGGATTGTCTCACTTTATTATTACTGCTAAGATGAACAAACATGCAAATCTTAATAACATTATTTTTGAACTTGAACTCTTTCATTTATACTTAGTTTGCTGCTATATTGTGAACTTTCAAAATTAATCATTGCTGATTTACAATATAACAGAGACCAAACAGGAAATAAAATCTTTTTGATATTTTGCACAAAAAAGCTCATTTTATATTTATAATGTATATTTAAAAATTAGACAATTCTATATATTATTTAATGAATTTTAGCCACACTCCCCCACCTCTGCCAGCCCACATTTTCGATCTCCCTTACAGTTGCTTCAACTACTTCTCTTTACAGGTTTCTTTCTCATGGTCATATCTTGGGATTTTGTGTTGTGACCCCCAGAGTTTAAACAGAGCTGTCTGTGTGATCCTGGGCTTCAGACATTCCAGTGGAGCCTGCCAGGCACAGATGTGAGGATACATGTGAAATCAGTGACAGCCTCACTCCCATGATCCCCCAGCAGCAGGTAGTTCTGAGAATGGGGGTGGGGCCATTGTGTTTCTCTGTGATCCTTGCCTTGCTGATGAGGGGCCCAGTCTTGTGCAGGTAGCTGTGGTGTTCTGAGACAGCCCATGGTTGCCCTGGCTATGTCATGCCCACCATATCGCATTTCCAGCCCTTCTCATCTTCTGGCTCTTGCACACTTTCTACAATGTCCTAAGCTTTGGAGAGGGTGCTGTAGGTGTCCTGTTTGGGGCTAAGCCCTCAAGTATCGCTTACTCTTGAGACTGTGAGCAGCCATGGGTCTCTGCATTCACCACTGTGCACAATGATGGAATCTTCTCTGGGTAATGCTGGCTGTAGCAGTTGTCCATGAGTATAATTACAAACATTCAGAAGACAGTTTGGAATCACATCTATTTAAAGAACTGTAGAAACTTTCTCACCCAGGACCTGAGAACTTCCAGTTTCCTGTGGTGTACTTGCATATAAGTACAAGTGAAGAGGATACTCATTATAGAAGCTAAGGCCACATGATTCTTCCAGAAGCCCCATGATGAGAGCTCAATGCCCTGAATTGTCAAAAACTCTTCACCAGTACATCTGAAATTCAACACACACACAAAGTCAAAGTTTATTTACTATATTCACCGATACTTCTCTTTAAAGAACTTATAGTTTCAACACATCATTAAAAATTTCTTCTTTGTATTAAACTGACTTCATCATATGCTTACAATTTTGTTATATATTATGCTAGTCAATCTAAACATATACCTTATTTACTTTAAAAAACAATACAACTTAGAGTAGTTAGCACATGCACTTAAAAGTGTAACAGAAGCAGGCTTAAAGAATTTGACCACATTTATAGAGTCACATTATAATCCAACCTCGTAGACTTACAAGGTCATACATACATGTCTAAATCTACAAGGCTGCTCTCTTCAGGGACAAAAGCACAGATCATGTATTTGCTACTCCTGAAGCAGAAATCCTCAGCTCCTAACAACACATAAAGACCTTCCAAAGAGATCAAAGCTTTGTGCAATTCTCCTGAGCGAGTAGACAGTCATGGGAAAGAACATAGCACGGAATTCTAGACCAGGGAGATCAAGGGTTTTTGACAGGAGTCTGTCAGTTCCTGTCAGCTCCTGCACTAAGGCTGAAGCAACAACAACAGATGCTTAGGTATTGGACATCTCCAGCAGCCTGAGTGAAAGTGGATCCTGGGTGAGAGCAGAGCTGGAGTAAACTTGGAGCACAGCAGGATGCCATGGTCCTGACACAGAGTATAAAACCAGCTGCTGCTGAAAATTCTGCAAACAGCTACAATTATGGCTGTGAATTTCCACCCCTGTGTCCCTCCACTCCCTTGTATCTCTTTGGATTTGGCAGCTCACAAATCTGCTGAAAGAGCAGATTTCTTTTCTCTTCCTTTTGTGAGGACAAACCTATGATTATGATGTCATCTATGTCCTCCTGACCAGAAACTGATCAGGAATTTGTATTAGACCACACCAGGAGGGAGGAGATGTGAGAAGTAAGATCTCCACAATACATATTATCTCAACAATAATTCAAAGCACAGATTTA
>NW_026588286.1:0-3236 GCF_907164565.1 Psammomys obesus | reverse complement strand
ATCTTGGGTGGGACTTTCGATCTTTATACCTCTGCACCTACACTACTCCATTACTCTCAGCCTCTCCCAGCATCCCTCCTCCTTCTGGTTCTCTGTCTCAGCCTCTCTTTTTCCATCAATCTATCCATCTTCCCACATAACTCAGTGTCGGGTAGTTAAAGACTGCAGAAAGAAATTCTGTGTTTCTTGAACTTTCTGCTTGGTGGTTGGAGCTGGATGTGTCATGCTTCAGTGACCACCATCGCCTCTCAAAGCTCCGTGGAGGATGAGCAGGAAGCGAGCACAAAAGCAAACAGCGGGGAAAAGGAGCAAAGAATCAGGAGGTGGTCAGGAAAAATTAGGATGAGCTAGTAATGATCATAATAACTGCCATTTACCAAGTGTTAGCCACAGAGCTTGATATTTCCCTATTCCTTATCTCATTTCTTCCTCATACTATGTCTGTGTGAGAGACATTATTTCCATTGATGCTGTGGAAGTTTGGTACAGAACTCGGCATTGTTCCCAGAGCATAGTCCAAAGCACTCAAGTACTGGTGCTTTTTGTGTTCAGAGGCAGAACTCCATTTTAACCACTAACCTATTATCTGGAAAAAGTCTAGAAACACACAGGGCCATCTATGAGAGCAGTGCCAAACCGGCTTCCTGGATGCACTTTGCTCCATTCCTAAGGAGCTAGACAAAAGACATTTGTTTACTTATTGGGCAGGGGACCTGTGAGAGCAGCATTCAGGCAATCAGTATTAGGTTTGGACACAGGATGGCGCCAGCAAGGACTAGATAATAATAACCAGAGACACTCATCACCAAGGACAGCTCCAGGCTTGCTTCTTCCTAAGCTGGCACTTTTATTTGCCCAAGGAGTTTTCTTGCCAAGTCAAGTAAGTCCTTTCAGCATCCCACCTGGGGTATGTACTGCTGCTGTTGCTCTGGAGATGGCAGCTGACCACTCACTAGTGGGAACAGTGTGAAGGTGGGGGGGGGTGTCTCTACTCTTCTAAGTGGTAGCCTGGGTCAACCGATTCTTCAGCCTCAATCTCGCCCAGCTCTGATTTTTAGAGTAGTGCAAACAGTAGCATCTGAGAAAACAAGCCGTCTTCCGTGTTCGGCTTGGCACTGGGTCACAGAATACATCATTATAGACAGAATCAGTAACATCTGTCTTTCCTGGCCCTTATTTAACCTATCTGAATTATGAAGCCTCTCCATGTTTCCAGTTTGTAAATGATGCAAAAGGAGAATTGGAGACAGAGACAGATAGGAAGAATGAGGAAGAATTAATTTACCACAGGGTGAAATAAAAATGTACCCAAAGTGTAATGGAATTTCATTAACTTCGGAAATGATGATGAATGCTGTCCAAATAATTCCTACTAATGCATAATTCACAGCTGAAAATAGAGCCAAATTCTCCTAAAAAGCATATCCACTTATGCCCCCCAAATTAATTTGGTGTGTTATCCAGGATGGTTGACAGGATAAAAGATCTACTATGAAATATAATCATCTCTTAAGCTTGGGAATCTAGGAGTCTTTCTAGTTTAGTAGATGATGGCAGCTGGTAACAAGTGGAACTTTGAGAGGCAGGCACCCACAGTCCTCATTCTCATAATGTGAATCTCCCCAAAGACATAATTTCAGACATAACCACACACAAGTTTGGATGAGCTTTAAGATCTCCATAGCAACCATTGCCCAAGTCATTCATATATATATATATATATATATATATATATATATATATATATATATATATATATACACACACACACATACATACATACATATATACATATATATGCTGAAAGCAAATTAAAATCAGTTTCAAAAGATCCTAGTGGGGTCAGGAAAAGGCCCATACATAGATTGGCAATGTCACCACTAATTAACATATGTTCATGAAATATGCAAATTATACAAGCAGCATATTACATATTTACATACCAAGAGACCTTTAATATCTTTTCCATTTTTCACAATAAGTATCCTATTCCACAAACCCTCAGTGACATTTTGTACTTAATGTCTCAAGAGTATGAGCTTTTAAATGATTTCTTTAGGAAAAAAACCTCATATGCTTTTTCTATACTCAGGAGAGTGGTAATAGGAGAGAGACCTTTTTACCTTTATGTCTGACATAAAGCCCACCTGAGGTTGGCAGAGAGAGAGAGAGAGAGAGAGAGAGAGAGAGAGAGAGAGAGAATTATTCTTCCATAAGAGGCTATCCATTGGCTCAGATTCCACCAATGGGAAACTTTGGATTCACAGGTCTCTCAACACCATGTACACATTAAGTTTATTTTTCCCCCTGATCTATGGGTCACTTAGCCAGAGCATTGGTCACACAGGTTGGTAGTTTACTCAGAGGTGGTTTTTGCAAGCCATTGAACTTCCTTCTTTTAAAGGAATTACCACATCTAAGGAAAAACTGGTAAGGGAGGGTTAAAGCATCCAGGGTTACCTGAGTCTATAATAAGAGGTACTGAAATAAGAATCAAATATGATGCCTTGATGATACTGAGACCTAAGTAAACTATAATGTCATTTCCCACGAATGCCTCACTAGGGAGAAGGCACAGCTTCTTGCTAAGAATCCATTCACTCAGAAAATACCTTTTCATAGGAGTATGAACAAGAACATTATATTTTGACCTCTGAAACTCTATGACATTCTCCTAGCAGAGAGTGGGGTAAAGGTGGGGATGTACAATAATGAACAGAAAGTTAGTTTTTCTTTTAAGATAGAGTTTCTCTGTAAGCTCTGCCTATCTAGAACTCTCTGTAGACCATGCTCAGAAATCTGCTGACTTCTGCCCCCCAAGTGCTTAGATTAAAGGCATGCACCACTAGACACAGATATATCAGTTTTTTCTTAAATGGTTAGAACCTGTGGTTTTAAGTTCTATGATGTTAAACTAGGATCCAGCTGATGGCATCATGAACTAGGGAAGCCATTGGGCCAACTTCAACCTATGGAAAAGCAAGACTGAAGAATGCATTATCAAAGCACCACAGTTTCTCCCTCTTTGGGAGATCATCTCCCCCTGGGGAGTGCAGTCTTGCTAGGCTACAGTGGAAAACAATGCAGCCAGTCTTGATCAGACCTGATAGACGAGGGTTAGATAGAAGGGGAGCAGGTCCTCCTCTATCAGTGGACTAGGGGAGGGACATAAGAAGAAAAGAGGGAGGAAGGGTGAGTTTGGGAGACCTGGGAGGGGGCCACAGCTGGGATACAAA
>NW_026588285.1:0-2770 GCF_907164565.1 Psammomys obesus | reverse complement strand
TTCAACCTCCTCTGTCTTCCACCTTCAACTCTGTCTAAGAAACCATGGTTGGTTAGGATCTCACAGGCCCCAGGCACACACTGAGTAGATATTTTACCAAACCCTCCCCTAAATGTATATCTCTATAACATACAGATATAATTAACCTTAAGATCTACTCAGTGAGAGCAATATCATGGGTGGTACTGAAGAAATCAAACCTTATCAGAATAATTTCCCCCTGTAAACAGGGGTTTATGAGGAGGTTTGAAACTAATCCACATGAGGAGAATTATTTGTTAGGAGATTAATCAGCCACAGTTTTTACACATCTCTTAAGACAAAAAAACCTTTGCTAAAGATGTTGTAAAAAGATTATGAGAGTCAGATGACAGGCAGAACAGTAGGTAAACATTATCTTCTGGACATGATATGTCTGGTTCACGCATAAATCTCAGCGGGTTTGCTGCCTGCATGCTGAACAGATACAGAGAGTGGATTGCTTGGTTCCAGTCAGTTTTCTAAAAGGTTTTAAGCACTCGTAGCCTGGCCTTGCCCCAGAGGACAGCATCACATTCAGGAGTTTATAGGCAGCTCACAGTGGGACTCTCTTGGTTATAAAACAAACAAGAAGAGGGACAAGACATAGAAGGGACCTTGGAAGACTTTGGAGCAATAATGGGGTGAATACAATCAAACTACAGGACATGTATGGGAGAATAAATAAATAAATAAACAAATAAATAAATAAATAAATAAATAAATAAATGAATGAAGTAGGTTATATTAAAAACATTGAAAATGGAGCACAGAGATGAAATAGTACCATGACTGTTGCTTTGAGTGCTTAGATGCTAATATTCTTGAACAAGGGCTAATCAGTAAATGCAGTAGAGCAGATGAAGAGGTATAAGGACAAGGTTGTGATACTCAGCTCCACTGGTGACAAAAGGCCTACAGAAAAGTGTAACCTCATTCATGAACCAAACCACAAGGAAACCAGGAATAGTAATGATGTTTCACACATGACCTAAATAGGGTGAAAGTACAAATATTTCATTTAAAATTGAGAACAAGACAAGGGTGGTCATTTTTTCTACTCTTAAAATTTTATCTAGAGTCCTGAAAGGGAATGATGTAAAAAGGAATTTAGAAGAAAAGGAAGAAGAAAATTTCTCCTATTTGCAGACTTGTTAGCCTGAGAAATGCCCTAACTTGACTAGAAAAACAAAGATACAATGTTTTACAAAATCAATATTCCAAGTTAAGTAGCATTCCTATAAGTGAAATCAGAATAAACTCTCAAAGAACTCAGAATGCATAACTTCTCTGTGGTAGCATTAAAAAAAGGAATGCTGAGCAATTAAAAGATCAAGGAGATAAAAGTGATCTATAATGAAATTTTATGAAACTGAAGAAAGATTTTGTAGAATACACTGAAAGATGAGAAAACTTTGCAATCCCACATAATGATAGAAGCAAAATGTAAAACTAACTATATTTTAGGAAAGAAGCAATCTTCGAATTCAAGTTAATCGTAACCATATATAACACAATAATAATTTTACCTGAAATAGAAAATGTAATATTAAAATATATGGTATTTAAAAGATCCCACACCAACAAAGAGATCAAACACAGAAAGCATAATGCCAAAAGTACCACAATACCTACTTTCAAGTTAATTTCAGAACAAAATTATTATATTAAACAGTGTAAACTGCTGCATACTGCCAGAGAACATTAAACAGACTTCAGAACACAGAGATGAACCTACACAAATACAGCCATGTCACTTTTCACAAGAGTGCCAATAAAACAATGAAGGAGAGCCAATTCATGAAATTGTACTAGAAAAGCTGATGTCCTTCTATACTATGAAAAAAAAAAAAAAAACCCTAACCCATTACACTTACCCCTCACAAAATCAACTCAATTTAGTCATAGTCCAAGAACTAAGACTGACATGACTCCAGGCAAATAGGGAGTAAAACTTCAAGGTATATGAATAGTATGAATAGTCAAGGACTTCCTAAAAAGCTCTTCATTCTTAGGATGGGGCATTGTAAAGACTGAGGATAGCTTGAAATGTGTATTCTCAGCAAATGTATTCTCAGCAAGAAAGGCAGCTAACACAATGAAACAGAAATGTGGATAACTATGCAATTGATGGGGAATTAGTGCCTACACTACAAAAAGAACTAAAAGATGAACCTAAAAATCATGCAATGGATAAAAGGAGAAATGAATAGTCCAGCAAGTACTCAAAAGAGAAATAATCAGCAATATATGGATAATGTTTACTGTTATTGCCATAAGGAACATGGAAAGAAACCGATAATCAGATTCCAGCTCACAGCAATGATCATGGATCCCATCAGGAGAACCAATGGCAATAAATGCTGGTGAGGATGATGGAGAAAAGGAACCTCAGAGCTAAAAGTAGAATTAGCTTAAAAGCAGCTACACCATTCCAGCTACCCATGCACAGTCACCAACTCAGCATACCACAGAGACACCTACAGGCCGATAGGTATCATTACATTATTGATAACAGCCACCATATAGAACCAACCTAGATGTCAGGATATCCAAAATGTGTGGACAAAGGAAATGTGCTGTGCACCAAGAAAGGAATTGTATTCAGTCCAAAAAAAAAAAAAGAAGAAGAAGGACTTTAGTTATTGGATGGAAAATAGGATAATAGTGAGACTCACTGATCACATTATATTAAACACATCAGACAAACAAAGACAAGTGTTGCACAGTTTCTATATAATTTATGGAGTTT
>NW_026588284.1:0-1898 GCF_907164565.1 Psammomys obesus | reverse complement strand
TGGCCTTGACACTTCTATCTGTGAAATCATACAACATGGTTGACCGGAAGCACAGACCATATCCAAATGATTTTCAGTGTCCTTTATTTTCATCTAAGATTTTTGTGGTACAAGATGAACATTACAGAGGCATTTCTATCCATTACCTTTATAATTTACATATGATTCTGCATGACTTTGAGCTAAGATGCATTTAAATATCTCTCCTTATACACTACCACCATGTCAAGAAAAGGATTTAACTTAGCACGCTTTAGCGTGGCAAACCTATAATCAAACTTATTCAGATTCCCTAAGCAAAACACCAAAGCTTCCTTTGTTGAAGAAAATCATGCTTTGGAAAAGACTCCCGTGCTGTCTTTGCCTGCCACAGGAAAAAAAATCTTTCTCAGCTCTTCTGTTTTCACTGTTATTATGGCTATTCTAGGCAGCCAAATTGACGGTATGTCTGGAGTTAACTAAAACCCAAACTGTTGGGAAAGTGGATAAACCCTTTCTTCAATCTAGATTTTTGATGTGATAAAATCCACCTTTAATCTCGGCCACAGTCTCTGATGGTAACATACACCTATCTATCTATCCTTCTATCTATCTATCTATCTATCTATCTATCTATCTATCTATAAATATATATAGATATGTGTGTGTATATATGTATAATATAGACATATGTATATATATACATATATACATATACATATACATATATATATAATACATGTGATATTGGAGATGGTAGCTCTTTCCCTTTGTCTGCTGGCTGTACCTCTGGCTGGCAAGCTAATTTTATTAAAACTGGCATTAAAGCCTACTTAGTAAGAAGTCTGGTATATACTGAAGACTAGCTGAGACATCCAGCCACACTGGCTGAACCATTTCTGGCTTTTATGTTTTTAAGCAAAATCCAAAACATTGGATGTCACCAATAAAGATGCTTGAGTCAGATGCCTGGTTGAAAACTTACTAGCTCAGAAAGGCATAGAAAGCACCCAGCCTACCTTCCTACTCACCCAAAGACCCAGAAAACAAAAAGGTACTTCTCCTTCCATGCTGTTTTAACATCCTTTCAATCTGAATGTCCCTCCATTCTACTTCATATGCATCACTCCACCTGTCTTCCAGACTTCCTTTCACTATATTTTTTCCTATGTTCTTTCTGTGTCAACTGGATGCTTGCTTGGCCTCTTGACCTATGATTGATTTTATTCAAGCTTGTTTTAACAGAGATCTCATGGATTAAAGGTGTGTGCTTGCACTGAGGCATACCACAACTAGAGAGAGATTTTTCCAGGACACTATCTCAGGGTTCACAGTATGACCAAATAATCCTGCAACATGGATTCTTCAACTTTCCACTGGTAGACAGTCATTATTGGACTAGTTGGAACACAAACTGTGAGCCATTCTAATAATGGCTTTCTACATATGTCCATTCATTCTATCGGTTCTGTTCATCTAGAGAATGTTTACTAATACAGATGTTTTGTTTTGTTTTGTTTACCTTCCCTTTGTGAAGATGTGGCTGATAAAGACAGTGCTGCACAGAGTTTGTCATCTGTTAACTGCTTTTCTCCCAGGGAATTCACAGGTACCATGTGAAAAGTGGATGCAGTTATCTGATCCCAGCATGAAGCCACAAAACTCTTGTTTCTTGAAATTTCTCTGATATGCAGGTCCTCCTCCCTTTTCATCTGGCCCTAGCCTATCAGGTCTCATCAGGACTGGCTGCATTGTTTTCCTCTGTGGCCTGGTCAGGCTGCTCCCTGCACACACACACCAGCAGGAGATGATTAAAGAGCCAGCCACTGAGTTCATGTCAGAGACATTCCCTGTTCCCCTTACTATGGTTCCCACATGGTTACTGAGCTGCCATGGGCTACATCTGAGCAGGAGTTCTA
>NW_026588283.1:0-3218 GCF_907164565.1 Psammomys obesus | reverse complement strand
ACTTTCTAATTCTTATTGACTGGCCAATGTTTCTAAGCTTTGCAGTCGCCACAGCCATGGGGGGAAAACTTTTTAAAAATAAGCACCCATGAATTCCTACTGGTGCTTCTGATTTAAATTCACAACCTACTTCTACATTCCCTTCTTTCTTTCTCTTTTTGTCATTGTTTGCATGGAACCCAGGGCCTCATGGATCTTACGGAAGTGCTCTGCCACTGAGTCACACAGCAGGCAGCTAGGAATGATGGGATAGACCCTTCTTCCTCCTTTCACTGTCTCTTCCCACAAATCCCTCTGCAGTAACTTGGTCTCAGGCCATGGAACCTGTCTGCACATGTTCTCAGTATATGCCCATCTTTACATAGTGCTGTGTGGCTCTTTTTTCAATACCTGTAGCCACGGAGTCTTTTACACAATCATTTTATGTTTGTATTTTTGTGGTTCATGGTAGACCAACACTCTGTCACTGAGCTCTGGTGGTCTGATTTTTAGTTGTCATTTAGTTAAAGTTCTACAAGTATCGTGCACTTAACAGTTAATTCTGTGTCCAATTCGCTCTTTTGAAGCTCTGTGCCTGTTAGAGTCCTTAGGAAGGACATGGAGGCGATATTTGTCCAGTTTCAGATGTGCAGAGTCCCTTGTTGTCCTTTGTCCTTGGAAGGCGCGAGTAGCTCGAATACATGACAAGAATCTTTATTCTTCCATAAAGCAATATTTTCAATAAGTTTTATTACAAACTGGACTTCTTGTGTGTGTGTGTGTGTTTATGTGTGTGTTTAGTCTTCTGAATTCATTCCTACAGTGATGTTCATATGTATGTGTGTTTAGGGCTGACCACTGGGGTAGCTGATCAAGGACCTGGTCCCTGGAGAAAACTGCTTCTTCCCCTCTCAGCCACCATGGTTTCCCTATTCCTCTTCCTCTAGGGAGTGAGGCCCCGTGAGAGTTCTCCTATCCAGGCTGGTGTGTCTACTGGTGAGGTCATGTAGGTCTTAGTATGTAGCCACAGTGTTAGGGTTCATGGACATAGCATCCCGGTCACGTCTAGAAGACAGTGCTTAGCAGCTGGTGTCCTGGTCCTCTGTCTCCTATTGTCTTTCCATTGTTCTCCTGTGCTGTCCCTGAGTGGATGGGTTCTATTGTAGATATAGTACTTGAGTCAGGCTCCCTATGGTTATTAATTGTGTGCCTTTTGTTCAGTTGTGCATCTATTCTTTTTTATTTAAATATGCTTTCAACTTTGTATTTTTCTCAAGCCATTAGGTTTCATTATTTGCTAATGATTAGGGTTTTTTTTTTCTTGTACAATATCTTAAACTGCTCAATCTTTGCTGAAATATTGTTATTGCATTGGAGATTTATTTAATTCTAGTGTTTTATAATATCAACTAATAATTAATTTATTTACGTTTTACTTTTATTTCTTTTGAGACAGGTTTTCATATTGCTGAAGCCACTCACTCACCCTGTATCGCTCATAAGGCTCTTGAAGTCTTGATCCTCCTGCCCCTATCTCCTGAGTGTTGAGATTATAAATATGGGCTAACATGCCCAGTCTATGCTACACTAAGGCTGGAACTCAGGGCTACAAGCATGTGAGGCAAGCATCAGCTGTCTCTGCTAGTCATTAACAGCCCTCACAGAGCCTTAGGAAGGAAGTCACTAGCTCAACGTTCTACCAGCTGGCTTGGGATACAGATAGAGTTCAAGTCCAGGTCGATAGGTTCTGATGGTTTATTTTGTTAACCTCATAACCCACTGTGCTTTTTATCCTTGTAAGTCACTGCACTTCCAAGAGGAAGCATTTACGAAGGGCTGGGACTGGTACTGAGTGTCCTTAGAGGATGTGACATGATAAAAAGTCCGGAAGCCTCGGAGGAAGGTGAGCTCCCCTTCCACTGCCTCCATTTTATTGCCTGGGCCTCTGGCCTCTACCAGGATCCTCAGGACTGATACAGGTGTCCTTGTTTTTGTTTTGGAATAGGGAACAGTAAAAAGTGCAGACATTTATATGGTACCTGTCGTCACAAATGCCTCATAGATGAAAGGGTCCATTTCACATGGTGCCCAAGCCGCAAACTGTGCTGTATGGCTGCAGGATGGGAACCCGTGTTTCAGTGGTTTCCTGAGCTTCATTAAAGCATCTTTGTCTGACTCCTGTGTTTGACTCTTTGTATACATACTCAAAGGCCAACATTAGGCATTTGGTAAGAGGGTGTATCCAGCTCACCTTACCTAGGACTTCTGCATCAGTGCAGTTAACCAACTGCTTGGCAAAAATGTTCAGAAAAAAATGTGTCATTACTGGTGCAGGCTACCTTTTCTAGTTGTTTTAAACAATACATTTGAGAACTATGTACGCGGCATTTACACGGTATTAGGGATTACAGGCAATCTAGACATGATGTCGGTATATGGTTAGGGCCTGCAGTCCCTGGAAATGCCAAAGTATGTATACCCCGATTCTCTTATATATGATATGTTACTGTTTGTGTGTAACTGTTCAACCCCCTCAGTTGCTTTATTTCTTATATGTGTTATTAGGCTATATTGATTGTGTAAGATAGTAGATTTTATTGTGACATTTTCATTTGGCCTAAGGTATGTTTTGATCATGTTTATACCCATTACTTTCTTACACTTTCTCCCCTACCCTCTTTAGCTTCCCTAATAGCCCTCTTTCAATATTTGTGTCTTTTTAATTTTCTTCTTTAGATTCTACATCTGAGAGAAAGCATGATGTTTGTTTTTCTGACCCAGGCTTATTTCACTTACATGATAATCTCCACTTCTGCTCATTTTCCTTAAAACAAACGATTTCATTGTCTATGACTGAATAAATAGACTTCATTGTCTGTTTATTCCACATTTTCTTCCTTTCTATTTTTTTACTTTTAGTTTCTGACACAAGGTCTCACTCTACAGCTCAGGACACCCTGGAACTCACCATGGAATCCAAGTGGCCTTGAACTTGTGACTCTCCTCCTGCTCCAGCCTCCTGAGGGTTGCAGTTACCAGTGTGAGTTACCACGCCTGACTGTCCCACGTTGTGTTCATCCGTTCATACGCTGGTGGACACTCAGGCTGTCTTCATGAGCTGGCTGCTGTGAGGAGCACTGTGATAATCACTGATCAGCAGGTAGCCATAACCCGTGCCTCCTTAGCTTGCTGCCAGTGTGTGCCCAGGACCAGGATGGCCATGTAGTGGCAGTTCTAGT
>NW_026588282.1:382-5878 GCF_907164565.1 Psammomys obesus | reverse complement strand
AAAGAAAGAAAGAAAGAAAGAAAGAAAGAAAGAAAGAAAGAAAGAAAAGAAACAACAGCAACACAACTGTCAGGAAAGTAAAGAGTGGTTGGATACTCCAACCCATGAAGAGGTTGGACAGTAGGTTCTACTATTTTGGATAAAGTGATGAATGGACAGTGCCCAAAATGTCCCTTCTCATATCCATTGGATGTGAAGATACTCAAGTGTTTATCCAAAACCAAAATGATGATTGATACTTTTAATAGACAGAAATGTTGTAAAAGCCCAAGGTGACAGTAGGGTTTGTAGTTAATATCAGCATTTCAGTATATTAAAACCCTGAATGATTCCATTATAAAACTTGCTAATCTTCCACTGTAGGGGCACACACCTTTAATTCCAGCTCTTGGGAGGCAGAGCCTGGTAGAACTTGGTGGTATATCCTGGTGAGTTTGATGCCAGCCTGATCTACAGAGCTAGATCCAACACCGGCAAAACGGTTACACTGAGAAACCCTGTCTCCGAAAATAAAACAAAAGCAAAAGCAAAACTAAAAACAACACAACAGCAAGAAAGTTGTTTGCAAACATCAATAGAATGTTCTGGGGGGCGGAGCCAAGATGGCGACTAGCACACACAGTTTCCGAGCTGTGGAAGAGATAAAGTTCTGAGTTGATGAGTGGAAGAACTTCTGAAGCCAGGGAAACAACGGAGAGACTTTCTAAACAACAGGGAACATCGCAGGAGGTGAAAACCTTGGTCTCGGGTCACCCAGGGACTTGTTTGGGGAAGGTGAGAAACGATCCTTTGATCTCTAGGCACTCCCCTCCCCCAGACCTCCCTCCTCCTCCTCGGCACAGCGGACTCGCCTTTCTCAGCGCAGACCTAACTGCCTTGGGCCTGCAGCCACTGAGGCTGAGCCCCAAGCCCTTTATCGGCAAAGGCCAGCAGTACTGTGTCTCGGAGCCCCAGATTCACACGTGGCGGCTGCACCATCCTCCCAGGGCCCGAGTCTGCTAGATGCCATACTAGCTCAGCAGGAATGCCATCACTGACGGTACGGCCCGCCCATTCCACAGTGACAGAGAATACGCTATATACTCACCAAAACCAGACAGAAACGCCATACAAGCTAGACACACCAGGCGCTGGGCCTCCGAAGCTTGGAGAGCACAGTGAAGAGACCCCAGGACTTCCCAGAAAGCATCTGGACTAGCAACCCAGTCTCCAGTTACAGCGGGACTTTCTAACCTGGCAGCAGAGCAGCACTGAGCTGGCGGGGCACATCAGCCCTCCAGTTTAAGACTAACCAGGGCCAAACCAGAGAACAGAAAGGCTGGTTACCCCGATTCCCACTGACGTGACCACCCTGAAATCTCTAGCTGCAGCAAGACCTCATAACCTGGCAGTGACAGCAGCACGGAACTGGCGGAGCACATCAAAGAAGCAGGGCCAAACCAGAGAGCAGAGAGCCCAGATACCCCGTTCTCTGCCAAGTGACCTGCCTGTAAGTGAGTGAACCCTTGAGAATCTGCAGCTCCACTGATCCTGGGTCCTTCTAAAACAGAAGTCAGGCATCGAACCTCCTCCCACCCATATACCCACTTTGGGAAACAGAGGGGCACTTGGGACATTGAAGTTCCTGCTCTGTGGGTCTAATTGAGGAGTTAAGGCAGTTAATGCCAGAAATTGCGCTGCGATCATCACTAGCACCTGCGATATATACATTGCAGAGCCCCTCCCACACACTCAAGGGTTCAACATTAGCCATCACTCTGTCCCTCGAGACACACGCCCACACCCACTTACACACACACACACATATACACACGCACGCACGCTTGCATTTGCCTCTGCGCCTGCGTACTTTCCTCCCACAGGTACAGCTAGTCCTCAGCATACGCTAAGGACACGGGACCTCTCTCAACTTCCTGAAGAATTCTCCAGACTCGAGAGACAGACAGTACCAGTCTGATCGGCAGAATCCAAAAACAAACAGGGAAGGTCTCAGATAAGCCAATGGCCAGGGGTAGGCGAAAGAACACTTCCAACATAAATCAGGACATCATGACTTCACCAGCAAACCCCAAAATCGATGGATACTCCAATTCATCAGAAGCACAGGAAAATGACCTTAAAGCCATGCTTGCTCAATTATTTGAGGCTCATAAGGAGGAAATGAACAAATCTTTCAAAGAGTTGGCCAGTCAATTGGAGGTAAAGAAAGAAGAAATAGACAAAACCCTTAAAGAAACACAGGCAAACATAGCAAAACAAATAGAGGCACAAGTAGAGAAAAAATTAGTGGCATACAAAAAGGAAATGAACAAAGAAATAGAGTCCATCGTAGAGAGACAGGAATCCAAATTCAAACACATAAAAGAAATGGTGCAAGGCATGAAAACAGAATTAGAATCAATAAAGAAAACACAAAATGAGAAAACTCTTGAGCTGGAGAACTTGGAGAAAAGATCAGGAACCACAAAAGTAAGCATCACCAACAGAATACAAGAGATGGAAGAGAGAATCTCTGGAGCTGAAGACACACTTGCAGAAATTGATACTTCTCTCAAAGAAAAAGTAAAATCAGAAAAATTCCAATCACAAAATATCCAAAAATCAAGGATGCTATGAAAAGACAAAATCTAAGAATAATAGGAATTGATGAAAAAGAAGACTCCAGGCTCCAAGGTCCAGAAAATATTTTCAAAAAAATCATAGAAGAAAATTTTCCCAACTTAAAGAAAGAGATGTCCATAAATATACAAGAGGCCTACAGAACACCAAATAGACTAGACCAGAAAAGAAACACATCACGTCACATCATAGTCAAAACACTAAATCTACAGAACAAAGAAAAGATATTAAAAGCAGCAAGGGAAAAAGGCCAAGTAACATATGAAGGTAGACCTATCAGAATCACACCAGACTTCTCATCAGAAACTATGAAAGCCAGAAGGGCCTGGGCAAGCATCATGGAGACTCTAAGAGATCACAAATGTCAACCCAGACTACTATACCCTGCAAAGCTTTCAATCAACATAGATGGAGAAAACAAAATATTCCATGACAAAACTAAATTTACGCAATATCTATACAGCAAACCAACCCTACAGAAGATACTAGAAGGAAAACTCCAATCCAACGAAAACGAATTCACCCAAGAAAACAGGGCATACAGATAATGTCCCAACAAAAATGAAAAGAAAACAAGCAATGAAACAAGGTAAGATCATCGACTCCATTACAAAAGGAACTAACATGCATTGGTCAATATTATCTATCAATATTAATGGACTCAACTCACCAATAAAAAGACACAGGCTAACAGAATGGTTACGGAAACAGGACCCAACATTCTGTTGCATCCAAGAAACACACCTATGCAACAAAGATAAACACTACCTCAGAGTAAAGGGCTGGAAAAATGTTTTTCAAGCAAATGGTTCCAGAAAACAAGCTGGAGTAGCCATCCTAATATCTAATAAAATAGACTTTCAACCCAAGTTAATCAAAAAAGATAAGGAGGGCCACTATATTCTCATCAAAGTAAAAATCCACCAAGAGGACATCACAATTTTGAATATCTATGCCCCAAATACAAGAGCACCTACATTCGTAAATGAAACAATATTAAAGCTTAAATCATACATTGATCCTAATACCTTAATAGTGGGAGACTTCAACACCCCACTCTCATCAAGGGACAGATCAACCAGACAGACACCAAATAGGGAAATGAAAGCACTCACAGAATCCCTAAATCAAATGGACCTAATAGATGTCTACAGATCTTTTCACCCAAACTCAAAAGAGTACACCTTCTTTTCAGCACCACATGGAACCTTCTCCAAAATAGACCATATAGTTGGTCACAAAGCAAGCCTCAACAGATACAAAAGGATTGAAATAATCCCTTGTATACTATCTGACCACCATGGACTAAAGCTGGACATCAACAACAACAGAAACAACAAAAAGCCGACACGCACATGGAAACTGAACAACTTACTACTCAATGACAGCTGGGTCAAGGAAGAAATAAAGAAAGAAATTAAAGACTTTCTAGAATTCAATGAAAATGAAGGCACAACATACCCAAATTTATGGGACACATTGAAAGCAGTGCTCAGAGGAAAATTTATAGCACTAAGTGCCTACAAGAAGAAATCCGTAACATCACATACAAACAACTTAATGGCCCAACTGAAAAACCTAGAAAAAAAAGAAGCAGATACACCCAAGAGGAGCAGACGGCTGGAAATAATCAAACTAAGGGCAGAAATCAATCAATTAGAAACAAATAAAATTATCCAAAGAATCAATGAAACAAAAAGCTGGTTCTTTGAGAAAATCAACAAGATAGACAAACCCTTAGCCAAACTAACTAAAAAGCAGAGAGAAACCATACAAATCAGCAAAATCAGAAAGGAAAATGGGGACATAACTACAGACACTGAGGAAATCCAAACGATTATTAGGTAATACTACAAAAGCCTATATGGCACAAAATTTGAAAATCTAAATGAAATGGATAACTTTCTTGACAGATTCCATCTACCAAAATTAAGTCAAGATCAGGTAGAAAGACTGAATAGTCCTATATCTCCCAAGGAAATAGAAGCAGTCATTAACAGTCTCCCCTCCAAAAAAAGCCCTGGACCAGATGGCTTCAGCCCAGAATTCTACAAGACCTTCAAAGAAGTACTAACACCAATTCTCCTCAAACTATTCCATAAAATAGAAACAGAAGGAACACTACCAAACTCATTCTATGAAGCCACAGTCACTTTGATACCTAAACCACCCAAAGATCCAACAAAAAAAGAGAACTTCAGACCTATCTCTCTTATGAACATTGATGCAAAAATACTCAATAAAATACTTGCAAACCGAATCCAAGAACACATCAAAGATATCATCCACCATGACCAAGTAGGCTTCATCCCAGGAATGCAAGGGTGGTTCAACATACGGAAATCCATCAATGTAATCCACCACATAAACAAAATGAAGGAGAAAAACCACATGATCATCTCCTTAGATGCTGAAAAAGCATTTGACAAAGTCCAGCACCCATTTATGTTTAAAGTCTTGGAGAGATCAGGGATACAAGGCACATACCTCAAGATAGTAAAGGCAATATACAGCAAGCCTATAGCCAACATCAAACTCAATGGAGAGAAATTTAAATCAATCCCACTGAAATCAGGGACAAGACAAGGCTGCCCACTTTCTCCATATCTCTTTAACATTGTACTTGAAGTCCTAGCCAGAGCAATAAGACAACTAAAGGAGATCAAGGGGATACAAATCGGAAAGGAAGAGGTCAAAGTGTCACTATTTGCAGATGATATGATAGTATACATGAGCGAACCCAAAGATTCAACCAGAGAACTTCTTCAGCTGATAAACACCTTCAGCAAAGTGGCAGGATACAAAATCAACTCAAAAAAATCAGAAGCCCTCTTGTATACCAAAGACAAAAAGGCTGAGAAAGAAATTAGGGAAACA
>NW_026588282.1:0-282 GCF_907164565.1 Psammomys obesus | reverse complement strand
CCCATGCTCATGGATTGGTAGGATTAACATTGTGAAAATGGCCATCCTGCCAAAAGCAATCTACAGATTCAATGCAATTCCCATCAAAATACCAACTCAATTCTTTACAGACCTTGAAAAAAAGATTCTCAGCTTCATATGGAGAAACAAAAAACCCAGAATCTCCAAAACGATCCTGTACAACAACAGATCATCTGGAGGTATCTCCATTCCCGATCTCAAGCTGTACTACAGAGCAACAGTAATAAAAACTGCATGGTATTGGCATAGAAACAGAAAGGA
>NW_026588281.1:6668-6770 GCF_907164565.1 Psammomys obesus | reverse complement strand
CTTCCTTCCTTCCTTCCTTCCTTCCTTCCTTCCTTCCTTCCTTCCTTCCTTTCTTTCTTTCTTTCTTTCTTTCTTTCTTTCTTTCTTTCTTTCTTTCTTTCT
>NW_026588281.1:0-6658 GCF_907164565.1 Psammomys obesus | reverse complement strand
TCTTTCTTTCTTTCTTTCTTTCTTTCTTTCTTTCTTTCTTTCTTTCTGAATCACATTATGTAACCATGGATGGCTTAGAGCTCATTGTATAGAAAAGACTGACCTTGAACTCATAGAGATCCGTGCCTGTCTCTGCCTCCCTGAGTGCTGGGATTACAGGGGTGTGCCACTGTGCCTGGCTTCCCTCTGCCTTTCATGAAAAGTACCAGCATTAAGGGCATATGCCAGCACACCAGGCTTCAGAGGTTTTGTTTGTTTGTTTGTTTGGTAGGTTGGTTTTGTTTTTCTTAAGCTTCCAAATCCTTTTCCTCATCCAAACATTATGTTTTGAGCTCCTCTGAACTTTCCCCGGTGGATCTTCTCTCTCTGGGTCTCCTCCCATGCTTTCATTTGTTTCCATCGTCACCTGTTTTCTTCGGAGCTCCATGTTATCAGCCACCTCAACTAAAAAACAAAATGATGTTAGCAGTTATGAGAGAGATGGCAATAGCATGGAGCAGGATGGTGAGACAGAGGAAGCGAGCAGTTTGGCAACAATGGAAGGACCTCCTGATAATTCAGATGGACGGATGAGAACAATAATGACACCTGCCTTATTCCAAATGCTGTGCAGGGGACACAGATGATGTAATGCAGGTAAAGTAAATGCTGACGTGAAACGGTGCGTGGAAGGTCATGGAGGCACTTGCTTTCAAAGGAAACATCGAAGGAAAACAGCAGATTGTTCCTATGTCTGGGAGCTTCCTGCCACCCCACATCCACACAGGAAGCAGCGAGGACACCCAGTCAGGTGTCCCAGCTGAAGCATCCGATCAGGCACACACCTAATATTTACCACATGGGCTGGGCATGACAGCTCACAGCTCCCCTGCGGCTCGTCCTGGGAGGCATACCCTGAGACCTGGACTCTAGAACATGCTAGGGAGACTCCTCAGCTGTTGGCTCTCTTTGGAGATTTTCTCGGCTCAGCCAGCAGCCAGGGGCTGATGTAACTGAGATGGTACTGAAAAGCCCACGTTAGCCCTGGGTGCTCTGTGGGGTTAGCTGAGGCGGTTGTCTAACTTCTCCCTGCCCAGCCTTGCTTCTGCCCTCTCCTTGCGACTGGCGCCAGTCCCCAAACGCCTCCGAACCAGCTTCCCACATGCTCTTCTCCAGCTCAGGTTCTGTTGGCTGGGAGAGCTCAGCCTCAGGCACTGCCTGCGTTCTGGGAAGCATCCAGGTAGGATGAGCTCTTGGAGACTTCCCGGGTCACAGTACTTGTCACTGCTCCCTGTAATCACTGAATAATGGCAGATCGAAAGCTTCGAGAGGCAGAGAAAGTCTGTCTCACCACCCATTCTGCAGGGCCCAGGCCTGTCACGGCAGGTACTCAATAAATATTTGTTGAGTCAATGAATAAGCCACCTTATCTGAGGATTTAGAGATGGGGACATTTCCAGGAGGAAGGTAGCAGAGAACTACTCTGAGCAGCTAAATAGACAAAGCATGGGCACAGAGCGAGCACATCTGTGCCCTCACAGTCACCTGCCTTTGCTTGGTGCCCCCCAAAGAGCTCTTCCCAATGCCATTCCATCCCGACCTGTACCTCTCCACACACATTCATCCACACACTAGTGGGCCCATCCAGCCCAGGCTGCTGTCCCATGGGAGGTCATGGGCTAAGGCTCGACCAATTACTGTGTCATGACATCAGTAGGATATACTGATGACCTTCACTTTTTGCTTTAGCAAGATTTTCCCTGTAATAGTGTTTGAGTGGATTTGCCTGCAGTCCCAGGAAGGAATCTGATTCTCATCACACATGTTCCTTAAAATTCCAACCCCTGCCTGGAATTCCCTGACACATACACACACGCACCCCACTTCTCTCCACTGAAAGCCATTATCCTGTGACCCAGGCCATAGTCATAGTACCTTTCTGTTTTGATGGTTGTTGTTGTTTTGTTTTGTTTTTGTTGTTGTGTTTTGAGACAGGGTTTCTCTGTATAGCCTTGGCTGTTCTGGATTCACTTTGTATACCAGGCTGGTCTCGAACTCACAGAGATCCACCTGCTTCTGCCTCCCTGAGTGCTGGGATGACAGGTGTGCACCACTGTGCCCGGCTTCATAGTACCTTTCAAGATGAGAAGCCTAATCATATAAACTGTTGTATAGTTACATGGTCCTTCCTTGGTAAAGAGCATTCTTTGTTTTGATTTGTGAAGCTGGGGACAGAACCCAGGGCCTTAGGCATGCTGGACAGACACACTAACGCTAAGTTATCATACATTTCTGGCCCTGACCACATTTTAACGATGTCCTTTGAGAGGCAACAGTGTTGGTTTGCTTGTCCACTCCGGACCAGCTGGTGGGAAGCTGGGTACAGATGGGGAAACATGACTTGTAGACTTAGCCGGGCATGGCAGGCTGGCAGTCACCTACCCAGGAGTTCTAACTCAGCTCCTGAAAACAAAAACAATACAAAGCAAAAAAACTGGAGCCAATCTGGTGAGCCAGGCCAAGCCTCCTTCTCCGTCTGCCCTCTTTGCTTCCCAGTTCCATCTCCTCTTATTCAGACACAGCTCTGACAGCTTAGGGCAGCTCACTGTTCACTGAGGAGCCAGGTTCCAGGAAGTCCAAGCTAGGCAGTTTTCTGACAGTGTTCTCAATTCCTTTGTTTGTTTGTTTTGTTTTATTGGTTTTTTGTTTTGTTTTTTTGTTTGTTTGTTTTGAGACAGGGTTTCTCTGTACTGTAGCCCTAGCTGTCCTGGAATTCAAGCTGTAGACTAGCCTGGCTTCAAACTTAGATATCTGCCTGCCTCCACCTCTTGAGTGCTAGGATTAAAGGCATGGGCCACCACAGCCCAGATCTCAATTCCTTTTTATTTCTTAAAGGTCCCTGAGCCAGAGTCCTGTGACCTTCCGGGCAGGATCCCGACCACACTATCTGTGTGGCTTTCCCCTCCCCCTATAAGTTCACTTCTCTCTTCTTGGGCCTTCTGAGAATCCTAGAAGGTCACTGGTCAAAGGACCATGTTGACAGCAAAAGAGGAAACTGAGAAACGGTGGCCCATCTCACTGTTCCCACCCGCCAGGACCCAGCTTCTAGAAGGGCGTCCATCATTTAGGTATTAACTGCTATAGGACACTCTTCCCTCCCCTGACCCAACAGGTGATGAAATAAAAAGGTTTAGTTGTCCTACAAAAGGTTTGCTGGGAGCTGACAGGAGGGGGCAGGCATTGCTGGTAAGTGATGATGCCCAGGATAGGAGGGTGAAAAGCAGAGCGTTTCCCATCCCACCTCCATCAGGCTAGGGGCTGCAGAATTTTCTAGAAAGATGAAGGATTATCTGGAAAGTGCCGAACTAAGCATCTGAGTGCAAAGTGATGGAGACTGAGCAGAGGGAACCTCGTGAAGAGATTCGGGAGGATCATCTTAGTGTGTGGTTTTCCCTGTAGACACAATGGTGCAGACATACGCGTAAATGCAGCTTGGGGCTGGGATCACTTTGGCCATCCTGCCCCATCTTCCTTCCTCTCTCCTCCTGGGGCTGATAGGGAAGAACCGTGCATAGGCAGATGAACCATGTCTGCCTTCTTGTAAAGCGTTCATCTATTTTGTTATTCATTTCTCTTCTTTTATTCGTTTCCTTCTTTCTTTAGGGAGGATTTTGGAGCACCTGTGTCAGCCCACCTGGTGCAACCATCCTCAAGAGAGTTGTGGCCTCTCTGCCCTCTCTCCCCATGAAGGGCGTGATCCAGCGAAGCGATGTCACGGCAGGGTGGGAATGAAGTAGTGCCACGTGGGCAGGAAGCAAGACGAACACAAGGAAGCGGGTGAGAGACCCCAGCTCACGGAGGAGGTCAAAGCCAACCAAAACTGGGATGACAGCAAATGAATTGAAGGACACCTCGGCCTCAGAGCGGTGGCAAGCGGTAGCCGCGCCTGTATAAACGAGTGGGGTTTCAACTCTGCCTCTGCCACCTTCTGGTTCAATGCCCTGGGTAGGATGCCGAATTGTTCTCTTTCCCTGTTCCCTCATTTGTAAAATGGAGTATGAGAAACCTGACTGCGCCTCTTACATGTATGAGCAAAACAGTTCTTGATGTATGGCCTTGGGAACCTCTGAACTCTTTCAAAGGCTCCATGAAGTCAAAACCATCTGTGGGAGATACTGAGACGGCGTTTGGGTGCTCTCTAACGGAGTTTTCCAGAAACCACAAATGTGTGACATCATAAAAATCAAACTCGAGTATCAATCTAGCTGTCTTTGAGTATGCTTAGGAAAGGGATTTAGGAAAATGTAAAATGTGTCATTCTTTTCACTATTTTATTATTATTATTATTATTATTATTATTATTATTATTATTATTATTATTATTAGTCTCATAAAATAAAACTAAAAGGGCTGAAGAAATGGCTCAGCAGTTAAGAGCACTGGCTGCTCTTCCAGAGGACTCAGGTACAATTCCCGGCACCCATATGGCAGCTCTCAACTGTCTATAACTCCAGTTCCAGGGGATCCGATGTCCTTTTCTGGCTTCCTCGGGTACTCACACACATGCTGCACAGACATCCATGGAGACAAGGCTCATTCACATAAAAAAAAAAAAAAAAAAAAGAATAAATAAATCTACGGAAGAAAAAAAAGGTTGTTACTTATAAAGGATGTATGGTGGAACTCGCCTGTAATCCTAGCGGCAGGAAGGTGAGAAAGTCAAGGCTCAGGTACATAGCAAATTCAAGGCCAGCCCAGGCTATACGAGATCCTGTCACCAAAACGAAGGCTTTTTCCTGGAGAACCAATTAGTAAATACTTACTTTCCTAACACCAGATAAAAATCTATATAAACAAAAGTTCTTTGGGGTCTTCAACCAATTTTTTCAGCAAACTAGCCAGTTTATGACTCAGCCCTTATGAAATGTTTACATCAGTGCCGGATTCCTGGCCGGTCCGTGGTCACTGTGGGCTGTCAGTCAACAGATTTGTATGCGCAAAGACTTAGCTTTGCTGGTCACAGTGATGCATGCCAGTAATCCCTGCACTTGGAAGATGGAGGCAGGAAGATCAGGGGTGCAAGGCCAACTCTGGCAACACAGGACGTTCCAGGCCAGCCTGAGGCTGCGTAAGACCTTGTCTCAAAACCAATAATTAAAAAAAAAAAATAGATTAATTAAAGCTCTAACCTTCCAGCACTGACCTTGTGTTGTTTCCTATCTTCTGCACACCCAGCTACTTCCTCCGTTGCCTGGATCTCTGCTTGTTCCCCGCTTTCTTCTCAGCCCTGGCCTTTCCTTTCACCCACAGCCTCGCTGCGCTTGCAACTTCAGGCATCACTTACCTTTTTCTACACTTGTGCCCCAGAGAAAGCCAGTAGCCACTTCCAGGACCCAGGTACCACCTGCTAGGCCTAGAGAGCCTTTGTTTACACTTCCATCTATCAAGCTAATTGTTTGTGTCTTTAGCTAACAAGCTGTGGGTGATGACAGGCACTCGGGTGACTGTGGGCATTGTTCTAAGGGTTCTGGCTTGGAGAGCTCCTTGAAGGCTTATTTGGGTTCACTTATTTCATCATGTTTTATTTTAAGGGAATTACTGCTGGGCAAGCCTGAGCCGGATGGGGCTCATCTGACTAAGGATGCAGCATAAATGCCCCGGGGCAAAACCGCCTCCAAATGTCTTCAGAGCCAGGAATGACAGAGATAGGACATCTGTGGGACGGAGCTAGAGAGAGATTCTGAAAGAATGCCCATTTGTGACAGTTTATTAAGTCAAAAAAATCTTCCATGACCAGAAACTCTAAGAATTATAAACAAATACAAATAGTAAAAAAAAAAAAAAAAAAAAAAATCAAATAAGCTGTTGATGAAAAATATATGGAAGTGAGGCTGTCTGAACCTCAAAGATGAACACGGATAAAAACAAGCATTTGGCTAAAGATGTAGCTGAGTGATTGAGCACTTGCCTAGAATGTACAAGGTCCTGGAATTGGTCCCTGGCACCAGCAAAGCAAAAGCACAAAAACCAATACAGTGTAACCTTGCCCTTGCTTTTTAAATGTTTATTTTTAACATATTTATTCAACGTGCATGGGTGCTTTGTCTGCATATATGTCTGGGCACCATGTGTGTGCCTGGAGCCCACAAGAGGCCAGGAAAAAAAAGCATTAGATCCCCTGAATCTGGAGTTACAGAAGGCCGTGAGCTGCCATGGGGGTGCTGGGAATCAAACCCAGGTCCTCTAGAAGAGCAGCCAGTGTTCTTTCCTCCTGAGCCATCTCTCCATCCTCTTTTGTTTTATTTAACTCAGTGATTTCCTAACCTTGGTTGTGTGAAACCACATCCAATTCCCACTTGTGCTGTTTACTTAATGTTTTCTCTGAACTGTCTCACCTTTTGAAAAAATTTAAGTTGTTTTTGATAGGAACGTTCAAACTTTGAAGGTAGAAATTTAGTGCTCTTTGCTAATAAACCCAACAACAACCAAGTATTGTTACTAAACTCTAGCTAGGCTCTGTAACTCAGCTACTGACACCAGTGCCATGTTAAAGAAGTTTGCTGGCTGGGCCTGTTATGAGGGCCTGCCATCCCAGCTGCGCAGGAGGCTGTGGCAGAAGGATTGCAAGTTGCAAGTTCAAGGCCAGCCAGGTCACATTAGACTCAAAATAAGAAGCAAA
>NW_026588280.1:0-1944 GCF_907164565.1 Psammomys obesus | reverse complement strand
GAGGTCATGAATCAAATGGACCTCACAGACATTTACAGAACTTTACACCCAAACACAAAAGAATTCACCTTCTTCTCAGCACCTCATGGAACCTTCTCCAAAATAGACCATATAGTTGGTCACAAAACAAGCCTCAACAGATACAAGAAGACTGAAATAATCCCTTGTATCCTGTCTGATCACCATGGAATAAAGCTGGACTTCAACAACAACAGAAATAGCAAAAAAGCCTACACACACACGGAAACTGAACAACTTGTTAATAAATGACAGCTGGGTCAGGGAAGAAATGAAGAAAGAAATTAAAGCCTTTCTAGACCTCAATGAAAATGAAGACACAACATACCCTAACTTGTGGGACACAATGAAAGCAGTGCTAAGAGGAAAGTTCATAGAACTAAGTGCATTCAAGAAGAAATTCGAGACAGCTCATTCAAGCAACTTAATGGCTCACTTAAAAACCCTAGAAAAAGAAGAAGCAGACACACCAAGAAGGAGTAGACGGCTGGAAATAATCAAACTCAGGGCTGAAATCAATCAATTAGAAACAAATAAAACAATTCAAAGAATCAATGAAACCAAGAGCTGGTTCTTTGAGAAAATCAACAAGATTGATAAACCCTTAGCCAAGCTAACTAAAAGGCAGAGAGACACCACCCAAATGAACAAAATCAGATGTGAAAAGGGGGACATAACTACAGACACTGAGGAAATCCAAACAATCATTAGGACTTACTTCAAAAGTCTATACTCAACAAAATTTGAAAACCTAAATGAAATGGACAATTTTCTTGATCGATTTGACTTACCAAAGCTGAATCAGGACCAGGTAAATCAATTAAATAGTCCTATATCCTCCAAAGAAATAGAAGCAGTCATCAAAAGTCTCCCATCCAAAAAAAGCCCAGGACCAGATGGCTTCAGCACAGAATTCTACCAGACCTTCAAAGAAGAGCTAACTCCAATTCTCTTCAAACTATTCCACAAAATAGAAACAGAAGGAACATTACCAAACTCATTCTATGAAGCTACAATCACCTTGGTACCTAAACCTCACAAAGACTCAAAAAAGAAAGAGAATTTCAGGCCAATATCCCTTATGAATATTGATGCAAAAATACTTAACAAAATACTTGCAAACTGAATCCAAGAACACATCAAAGATATTATCCACTATGACCAAGTAGGCTTCATCCCAGGTATTCAGGGGTGGTTCAATATATGGAAATTCATCAATGTGATCCACCATATTAACAAACTGAAAGAAAAAAAAAACACATGATAATCTCCCTAGATGCTGAAAAAGCATTTGACAAAATCCAACATCCATTCATGTTTAAAGTACTGGAGAGATCAGGGATACAAGGCACATATCTAAACATAGTAAAGGCGATATACAGCAAGCCTATAGCCAACATCAAACTGAATGGAGAGAAAATTAAAGCAATCCCACTTAAATCAGGGACAAGACAAGGCTGCCCACTCTCTCCATATCTGTTCAACATAGTACTGGAAGTCCTTGCTAGAGCAATAAGACAGTTGAAGGAGATCAAGGGGATACAGATGGGAAAGGAAGAAGTCAAATTATCACTATTTGCAGATGATATGATAGTATATATGAGTGACCCCAAAAACTCTACCAGGGAACTCCTACAGCAGATAAACACTTCAGCAAAGTGGCCAGATACAAAATCAACTCAAAAAAATCAGTAGCACTCTTGAATACAAAAGACAAAAGAGCTGAGAAAGAAATTCGAGGAACAACACCCTTCACAATAGCCACAAATGACATAAAGTACCTTGGTGTAACCCTAACCAAGCAAGTCAAAGAGTTGTATGAAAAAAATTTCAAGTCTCTGAAGAAAGAATTAGAAGAAGATATGAGAAGATGGAAAGATCTCCCATGCTCATGGCTTGGCAGGATTAACATAGTAAAAATGGCAA
>NW_026588279.1:0-1049 GCF_907164565.1 Psammomys obesus | reverse complement strand
GCAGTAGAGTTCACATTAGGAACAGTCCCCTCCACTTACCACTCAATCCACATGGACCAAACTGCCCTTAGTACAGATAAGTCCAAGAGGCCTACGTCCAGAACATGCATGTTCCTTAGTTGATGTCTCATTTTCTATAAGCTCCCCTCCCCCGGGTCTGGTTTGCTTGTTGCAGATGGTCTTCTTGTGGCTTTCTATCACCTTCAGGTTCTTCCATCATTCCCCTAGTACTTCAGTAAGATCCACCCCATGCTTAGTTGCAAGTTCCAACACCTGTCTCCATTGGCTGCTGGGTGGAGCCTTTGAGATAACAGGCATGTTTAGGCTTTTTTCTACAAGCACAGCAAAGCAACATTTACAGTTTCATTGGCTGGCTCTCAGTGTAAGGTGGGTCTCAGGTTGGCCCAATTATTGGTTGGACTTTCCCTCAATCTTTGCTCCCTCATTATCCCTAAACTTCTTGTAGGCAGGGTTATTTTTGGATCATGGATTTTGTGGTTCAGTTGTTGTTCCGCCTCTCCACTAGTCCTGTCTGGCTAAAAGGTGGTAACGTCATTTTCCATGTCTCTTTTCCCCTGCATCTCTGTTAGAAGTCTCAGATAGAGTCACACTCAGGTCCTCTCAGGAACCTTCCCTGTCAAATGACTCTAAAGAGAAACCCCCTCATTCTCCCTTCTTGTTCTCAGCCCTCTCACCTCCTACTACAATTCTGCCCACATCTGATACCCACATTTGTTTCCCTCTCCATTCCAACTTCTGCCCAGTTCCTTCTCTTCATCCATTTCTGCTGTCTGTTCTGTTTTCTTTTCTGAGTGACATTCTGTCAACCTCCCATGGACCCTTCTTGTTACTTAGCTTCTTTGGATGTGTGGATTGTAGTATGCTTATCCTGTACTATAGCTCTAACATCAGCTTATAAGCAATGTGTTTCTTTCTGTGTCTGGGTTACCTCTCTCAGGATGATCTTTTCTAGTTTGATCCATTAGCCTTCAATTTCCATGTTTTCTTATTTTTAATAACTGAGGAATATTCCATTGTGTAAATGTACT
>NW_026588278.1:0-1195 GCF_907164565.1 Psammomys obesus | reverse complement strand
TTTCTAGGTCTATATGATCTGGTTGGAATACAGACACACCTTTAATCCCAGGAGAAGAGATAAGCAGATCTTTGTGGTCAAGGCCAGCCAGGTATAGAGCAAGCTTCAGGTAAAGAAAAGCTTAGGTCTGGGCATGGTGGTACAAACCTTTAATCCTAGCCCTCAGGAAACAGAGGCATGCAGATGTTTGAGTTCTAGCAGTTTCTGCTCAGGCTGTTCAGCTGAGTCAGTGAGTTGAGAGGCAACACAGTCAAGTTGAGTTTGCAGAATTCAGAAAAAGTTTTACTGGGAGACTTTTACAGACACAAGTTGAAGAGAGAAACTAGACACAGGTGAGGACAGACAGATCCAGAGAATGAGAAGCATCCAGAAGATTATAACATATTGCCAAAGTTAGCATGAGGCCAAGCAGAGCAATTCCGTCATAAACAGAAAAGCCAGATTGATTCAGTCACCTTGGAGGGGAGTCTGAGCCAGAACAGTTGAGTTGAACAGTCCAGCAAGAGTTCAGAAAGAACTAGAAAGGGTGAGCTTATTCAGCACCAAGTCTCAGAGGATGAAAACATTCTCAGCCTAGACTGGATTGTATGGAGGCTAGAAGCTTGCAGAACTAGGCCTAGGTTAGCAGATGAAGGCACTAATCTCCTGGAGGACAATGACACCAGGGGAATAAAAGTTATTTTAACTCCTTTATTCGCCACAGGCTGTAATGTTGGTTGTGACCCTGTAAGATCGCCTTGAGCAGCTTTGTAGAGGCCTGTTCTTTGATATGAGGATCGGCCCGGTAGCTGGTCGTAAATCACAGTTGTCTCTCCTTTGCTAGGGTTGGGGCCAAATTTCTGGACAAGCTTGGTCAACATGTATATGCTAGCATGCTAATCTCTAACAGGCCTGGTTAGCATACTATTTACCTGTGGGGTGACTTAGAGGCAGTCCTCCCCCTGGCTAAATTCTACTTAGTGTCACCTACTATTTTCCCAAGTATTGGCTATCCTTTACATCATCAATTCTCTTCCTCATCACAGCTTAATACTGGAGTGCTACCCAACACAAGAGATGCCATTTACAACCCCCACAAAACTACCTCCAAATGGATCTCACAACTAAAGGTTAAATGCTAAGAGCAGAATGTGTAGCAGACATAAGAAAAACTGGAACACTGAAGACAAACTAAAGTACTCCGAATTTGGCATCC
>NW_026588277.1:0-1266 GCF_907164565.1 Psammomys obesus | reverse complement strand
TCTACACACAAACCCCTGCTGCAAACGCTCTGCATGGATGTGGCCCCCTCAGTGAAGTGACTCAGATGCAACCGCTGGGTCCAGCGAGCGCCCAGGACCACAAGGTCCCTCCCCAGTGGCAGCCGCTGACCAGCCAGTCCCGGAAGAGACCCCACACACCACCACCCTCCTCTCAGCCGCCTTCTCCATACACTCACCATGTCGCGACTTCGGAGTTTGCCTCAGTTCCCTTCACAGCACCCAAGCAGCGGCGGCGGCGGCGGCGGCGGCGGCGGCGGCAGTGGCGGCGGCAGTGGCGGCGCTCAGAGCACTTCACCCTGAACCACGCGAGCATGCTCAGCAGCGGGAGCTGAACCCACAGAAAGGTATCCGGAAGAACACTCTTCCTCTCTTGACTGGCGGGTCCAACCGGAGGCCCTGATTGGCCGGAGAGTCTTGAGTGACGGTAGACCCTCCCTTAGGTTTAGGATGTCTCCTTTAGGGTTAGAGTGTGTGGAAGGGACACAGCCCTTTAGTCCCTGACCCTGGCTTACAGTCTGGACTGCACCTTCTCCAGATCTTCGGAGATTCGCAGTTCAGCAGTGCTAGTGCCTGTCCTCCCATAGCTATGTCTCTCTGCTCACCCAGCCTCGGGACTGCCCAGCCTTCCCACCCTGGGACTCAGCCACTTGTTGCTCCCCTCTGTGGAAGGGGACCCTAAGCTTCCCAGCTCAAATTCTCAGGGCGTGCCTGAGCTCCCGCACAGCACTCAGGGGGCAATTCTGGTGGATCAGGTTTCCATAGCTATTACTCAACTGCAGTGGCGTTACCCATCTGTCCCACAAATGGAAGGGGTCCTAGAATATTAACAAGTAAGGAGAATTTTTTTAAAATTATTCATACATTTTAAAATTTAAAAACAAAATACAAATTAAATTAGCATGGTGTTTAAATGCTTTACCACTAATATGCGTATATGTAAATAATATAGGATATAAAAGGTAGGAATCACATACTCCAAGAAGCCCATTCCTGTGAGATGATTCATGTCTAGAGAACATATTTAGTACAATCAAGCAATGCTGACGAAATGATTTCAGGATTCTTAAGTTAGGTTAAATCATATTCACCTTTGGTGGAATGTCAAGTTTAGAGTGATTTACAAGTACTACACAGTTTATTAGATTTTATTAATGGCTCTCACAAGAGTTATATTGTCTTCTTAGAGAACAATATGCAGTGTGTTTTGTAATAAATGCAAAATGCACTCTTGGCAAAAAGTATAAA
>NW_026588276.1:0-1707 GCF_907164565.1 Psammomys obesus | reverse complement strand
TGAATTCTGCAAACTCAACTTGACTGTGTTGCCTCTCAACTCACTGATTCAGCTGAACAGCCTTAGCAGAAACAGCTAGAACTCAAACATCTGCATGCCTCTGTTTCCTGAGGGCTAGGATTAAAGTTTTGTACCACCATGCCCAGACCTAAGCTTTTCTTTACCTGAACTTGCTCTATACCTGGCTGGCCTTGACCACAAAGATCTGCTTATCTCTTCTCCTGGGATTAAAGGTGTGTCTGTATTCCAAACAGATCATATAGACCTAGAAAGTCTTTGGATGTGATTTCTTACCAGAACAGCCATGTTTTGAAGTAAAATTAATTTACCTAAAGGTCCAGTTTTCTTTTTGAGAAAAGAATAGTTTTTCCACAGGGGCAAGTCTATACTGGTTGACAACTGTTTGAAAAGGAAAAACAAAACAAAACTTGTGTTTAGGCTGACCTGAATAGTGAAGGCATTCATGAAGCCTTCAGATAAGAGGAATGGCATAGTTATTTCTCAAACCTATTAACATTCTTGGCATAGCCAGTAACAGACTGGGGCCTAGGCCTTGAGAGCTTTCACCAAGTTCTCCATGTATTGAGAATAAAAGGGAGTTTCTTCTGAAAAGCCAGGATCATATTTGGGAGTGTAATACTGTCCATTGTAGTTACAGTGAAGGGATTTGCATGTGGAGCATGGTTTCTGCCATTTGTTCAGAACAGGAAGAACAATTTATTATGTACAATTGCTGAGTGAAACAGGGTAGGCAATAGCTAGGTCAGAGAATAAAGTTTAAGGCAATCAGCTGCAGGGGTCACCCTATGAAAAAGGACATTATTCCCACACGGTTGGTGATTTTTAAATTTCTACCACGTATTAACTATTGCATGTGAGTGAAACCAGGTTGGTGAGTGTTCAATTTGGGTAGGTTAGAGGAAGCCAGTGAGTATTGAATTCCCAAGTAGGTCTATCCTATGAATTTATTCATAGTCTTCGTAGACAGGGTTATGGCTGCTCAGAAATTTGAGACTCAGCTACTGGTAGTAGCTTTGTATGTCAGGTTACCAATCTCAGCAGGTAACACTGCAGGTAGAATCAAGGTCAAACAGTATCTGATTAATGCCATTAGCTCTACCAGAGAAGGGTGTGCTTTTGTTCAAAGTCAGGATATGTACATATTTTTTCAATTATATTTATCTTTCTAAAAATGTCAATTGTTGGTATTACTTACTAAGTTTTATTTTCTTTATGCATCACTGCTCTAATCTCTTATTTGTTTCTCTCTTCTCCAACATTTTTTAGTCATTAAGAATTTCATTCCTGGGACTGGAGAGATGGCTCATTGGTTAAGAGCACTGTCTCCTTTTCTAAAGGACCCAGATTCAATTCCCAACACCGATGTGGCAGATCACAACTGTCTGTAATGCCAATTCCAAGGGATCTGACACACATTCACAGTAATGCACAGAAAATAAATTTAAATACATTTTTTTTTTCAAAAAAGAATTTCATTCCTATTTAAAAAGGGATTTCTCATTAGTTTCTCTTTAGAGCAGTGTCTCCCAAAACTCAGCCTTTCTTCATGCTGTATAGTTAAGACTTGCTTTAAACACCTAATCCTGCCTCTCGGACCCAACTCATTTCAGGCTGGACCTTAACCTGGTCAGTGAAATGGAAAAGAGAACAGTGAATGAGGTTCCTCAATCATTCCTGGCTCTTGTA
>NW_026588275.1:0-1245 GCF_907164565.1 Psammomys obesus | reverse complement strand
CATGGTAGTCCTTGATAGTTTTCACCTTCTGAGGTTGCTGATGTCTGCTGTCTCTCTGATGGCAGTCTTCAATGGTAGCTGTCCTTAAGACAACAGGCATTGAAGATGCCCAGAAACTAGTGCTTAGAGGACTCAGGGCTGACCTCGTGTCTACTGGCAGTCTCCAATTGCTGCTGTCCCTGTCACTGCAGGCTGAGCTGGACCACTGGAGGTGGCAGGCAGAGGTAAAGGAACAGACATCAGCTCTGCTGGGAGTCTTCAATGACCACCAACCCTGGAACTGCAGGTAAAGCCAGCCTCCTGTTTTATTTTTAATGTTGCTAAAACTGACATAATTATGATAGATTTCTAAGCCTTTGCGGTTCTTGTGAAACCTTATATCAACTCAAAATGCATCAGATTCTTTCCTAAGTGGAAGCATTTAATATCATGACCAGTTCTGATCAGTACATTTAGCACCAAAAGAAGAATTTACAGGAAAATCAGCATGAAAGACAGAATACAGGGAAGGAAAACTTCAGGAAAAACCCTGAAGAGTACGCCTTTCACTTTTTGTGTAGATGACACAGAAAATGACAAATGGAAGTCCAGCTTTTGGTATTTCCCCACGGACAGCATTAGTTGCTTAATGTAGCCAGTGTACAAGCAATGTCCACTCAGGAAATGATTACACAGATAGTAACACAGTCTGTTCTTTTCTAAAGGATAAAAATTGAGCATTAGATAATTTTGAAAATACACAAGGAGCTTCTGAGACAAAGTCAGACACTGCATATTTTAGCTGGAAATGAGTTGTGCAAAGGCAGCTTGGACTGAGCAACTTTTCTTCTACCCTTGCTGTTAACTCGAAAGAGATTCTTCAATGACTACAAAGAGAGACCATGAGTCTGAGCACCCACTGCCATGGGTGTTTGTGTTCAGCTCCCCCGGCAGCCCCAGACACTGTGCGCGCAGAGCACAGAAGTACACAGCCGAGTCGCTCCAGTGCAAGGAGGCTTTCCTCAGGTGGAAGGAAGAGTCGCTCTTGCTAAACTCAGCTTCAAAGCCGTTCATGCCGTGAACCACTGGGTCTCCTGAATAGTACCTGAGGAGCAGCTGCAGCCCCTGCCGTGGGTGCTGGACATACCAGAACAGGCGAGAGGAGGAATAGTTGCATCTTATCTGCAGAGAGGCATCTTCAGAGATAGTGACTTGAGCATCAGGCTGAGTCACTGACTGAGCTCTGGTGTCTCCTGGAAAGGAATA
>NW_026588274.1:1075-2670 GCF_907164565.1 Psammomys obesus | reverse complement strand
ATATGTACGATACATACATACATACACCACACATATGTTATATTCATATGTCATGTATCATATATGAAAATATAGCAGATATATTCCGTACATATCGTATCAATCATACATACATCATGTCATCGATGGACCATCGTATGTCACACATCTATCTATACCGTATATATCACACATCCTATGTTATATGTCACGTCTATATCATACGTTATATATTATATATGTAAGATATATCATATCTATAACATATACCATACATATCATATGTAATATACGTCATATCTTTTATGTATCGTGTATCATATATAAACCATATAGCATATATAACACATATCACATATATCATGGCGAACATACGTCAACATGTACCATATATGATGCATGTCGTAGGGATATGTTACACATCATATATATTGCATCTTCGTCCTGTACGTACATATGTATATCATACATATCATATATCATACATATGTATATCACATATCATATATATCATATCTATAATGTATATCATATATGTTATATCTCTATCATAGATCATATACTTTCTATATGATACATCGTATGTATCTTACAGATCGTATGTATCTTTATCATATATCATATGACATATGTATCATATATCATACATCATACATACCATACCTATATCATGGATACATGATATTACGTATATATCATATATATCATACATGTTTACATTTATATGTATGTATCATATATATTTATACATCATATATCAAAATATATCATATATCATACATATCATATATGTCATATGTAAAATATATCATATATATCATGTCTAGGTCATATACCATAATTTATATTTCCTGGATTTCACATGGCATGCATGTCAAACCTATGTAACCTATATAATCTATATAACATATATCATATATGTCATAACATGTAACATATATATATCATACATATCATATGTATCATACATATCATTTATTATATCATATATATCATGTCAATAATGTGTATCATATCATATATCTATATCATATATATCATGTGTCATATATGTCATATATCAGATATCATATATGTCCTTTGTGTAATATGGTATATATCATATATTACGTCATATATCATATATATCACATCTATCATCTATCATATCTGTCATATCTATGTCATATATTATGTGTCCTGTGTCATACATATCATATATCATACATATGTATATCATATATCATATATATCATATCTATAATGTATATCATATATGTTCTACCTATGTCACACATGATATACTTTGTATGTCGTGTATCGCATGTATCTTACGTTTCATATGTATCTATGTTACATATCGTATACCATATATATCATATATCATATATGTAACATATACCTATATTATGGACACATTATATCATTTATATATCATATATAAACACATATCATGTACCATGCATATGATATCCCTATCATATACATTATATGTAAAATATATCATATATATGATATCTCTATCATACATAATTTATATTTCATGTGTATCATGTAGCATAATATCAAACCTATGTAATCCATATAATCTATATCATGTCTATCATATATCATATATGTCATATAATGTCTATCAT
>NW_026588274.1:0-1065 GCF_907164565.1 Psammomys obesus | reverse complement strand
TGTCTATCATATATATATCATGTCTATCATATATCATATGTGTATTATATATAACACATATCACATATCATATGTATCATACATGTTATATAATATATCATGTATCATGTCAGTAATGAATATCAGACATCCTATGTATGTCAGATATCATATATCATATATGTCATAGATCAAATATCATATATGTAATTTGTATCATATGGTATATATCATACATTATAGGTCATATATCATACATATATATTTTATGTCATATATCATATATAATTTATATCACATGTATATCGGTATCATATATTATATGTGTCATATGTCATCTCATACATATCATATTTAATTACATCATGTACAATGTGCCATATATCACACATATCATATACAATAGGTCATATTGCATACATAATTTATATCATATGTCTATAGCATATACCATATATTATATATGTCATATGTCATACATCAGAGATATCACTCGGGTCATATGTTAAATCGTGTATCATATGTACCCTATATTTAATGTCATATATCATACACATCATATATTATATGTCATGTATCATATATATCATCTACGTAATTCATCTCGTATCTATATCATATTACATACGTGTCATATATCATATAGCATGGATTCTACATATCATGTATATAATATGTCACGTGTAATACGTCATATATAACACTTACCACATATACAATTTATATCATATCTGTATCATATATTATATATTAAGTGTCATATATTACATATTATACATATCACATGTATCATGTATAATTTTTCATATCACACATATATATTATGTCATATGTCCTATATCTATATTGTATATTATATGTCATATGTCATATATCATATATATCATATATAATGTATAGCATATATCCTGTATCATATATGTCATATGTCATAGATCATGTATGAAATATATCACATATACACAGATCTTAACAATCTCACGGGCCTGGGCTCTGTCTGTCCGTCCGATCCCCCCAGTTTCCCATATCATATGTTATGTATGTGTCATAGATCACATATCATATATTATACATGTATATAATATA
>NW_026588273.1:0-2437 GCF_907164565.1 Psammomys obesus | reverse complement strand
AGATATATATTTTTCTCCCTGAAAAAAAATCTCAAATCCAAGTGGGTAAGAGACCTCAGTATAACTACAGACACACTAAATCTTAGAAGAGAAAACTGGAAAGAGCCTGGAACTAATTGGTACAGGAGATAACTTCCCGAACAAAACACCAACAGATCTATAAGGAGTAAACACTATCAATGGAACTAAATGTCAGTCTACACATTAGGAAAAGAACACATCAATCCTATTTTTTAACAAAGTGCTAATATCCAAGCTATACAATGGACTCAAGAAATCAAACTCCAATAAAAAGTGACCCAATTAAATAATTGGCACAGAACTAAACAAAGAATATTCAACATTCTTGACTATTCTAAGAATATTCAACATTGAATATTCAACACTAAGAATATTCAACACTAAGAATATTCAACATTGAATATTCAATATTCTTGAATGGCTTAGAAGCACTTAAAGAAATGCTCACCTTCCCTCATCATCAGAGAAATGCAAATCAAAATGACTCTGAGATTCCATCTCATGCCAGTCTGAATGATTAAGAACAAAAATCTCAAATTGTAGCACATCCTGGTGAGGATGAGGACAAAGGGGAACAACTTTTCCTTACTGGTGTGAGTGTAAACTTTTACAAGCACTTTGGAAAACAATCTGGTGCTTTCTCAGACAATTGGGAAGACCTAGCTATACCACTACTGGATATATACCCAAAAGAGGCTCTACAAAAGAACACCTAATCAACTATGAGATTCATAGCAGTTTTATTTGTAGTAGCCAGAATCTGGAAACCACCTAGATGTCCCACAACTGAAGAATGAATAAAGAAACCGTGGCACATTTACACAAAAGATAATACTCAGCCATTAAAAACAAAGCAATCAACTTCCACTGCTTTCCCCAGCCAGCGGACAGATTTTTTTTTTGAATTCTCTGTTTCTTATCAGGCAAAGAAATATTGCTTTGAATATGCCATAGACACACCCTACCCACTCCACCCTATCCCCTTCCCCCATATCGGCTGCATATGACAACAACTTCACGTTTGGGTTGGGACCCCTGAAAAAAACAAGTTTCTCTAGGATTATAGTAATCAGATTAGAATAGGACAGAATATTGTCATAGTGATTATGGCATTTAAGGAGACCACAGGCCACAAATGCACATCCTCATGATTTTATATATGGCAAATTCGCCCAGGTTAGGCCTGCACAGTTAGATGATGAGAGACACTAAGGATGAGGAAAGGAAGACCCCCTCCTCCTCTCCAGAGATTCTCTCCAAGCTCAGACACACCCAGGACCCTTTGCAGAGTAATTCATCCAAACCCTTCCTGGATGAGAGGAGTTCTGGAGGAGTTTCAAATTCCCTGCAGTCACCAGAGTGGTTAGTGTCACCTAAATTCACTGTGCCAATTGCTTGAGAAAAATTTTAAGGCACTGCTGAACTGATGACCCTTTGGACTCTATGAGTTCACAGCTCTAGTCACTAGCTTTCTGCTAGTCATTGGCAGAGGGTTTAGGTGTTGTGCTAAGCACCTTGACATCTACTATATACAATATATTAAGGATAAAACCCCTCAGCAAATGATGTCCTCACTAAAGTAATTTCTAAACCAAAGGTCCCGAAAACTTTGGTCTTAATTTGCATACATATTCTACTACTAAAACTTCATAATCATTAAGAAGTGAGAAAGTAAACTCATCCAAGTGTTGTGCCAGCCAAATCTGAAAACATCAGTAGTGGATATTTTGGCAAAAGTGACTGTCTCTGACATGAACTGATTGGCCTGCTCTTTGATCACCTCCCCTTGAGGGGTCGCAGCCTTACCATGCCACAGAGGAAGACAATGCAGCCAGTCCTGATGAGACCTGATAGACTAGGATCAGAAGGAAGGGGAGGAAAACGTCCCCAATCAGTGGACTGGGGGAGGGGCATGGGTGGAGAGGGTGGAGAAGGGGGAGAGTGGGTGGGATTGGGAGGGGAGGTGGGAGGGAGCTACAGGGGGGATACAAAGTGAATAAATTGTAATTAATAAAAACTAAAAAATAACAATATAAAAAATAAACTCAATGGACTTGGATAATCTCTAGACTGGACAAAGAGCCCCATGAATTTATTCGATTGTGCTTTTGCAGTAGAGAAACTTGGAAGTTAACCCCTGTTTCAGCTACCAGAACCTTGAGACAAAAAAAGCAGTGACAGTCAGGCGGGCAGGGCTCCCCGGGGAGAGACAGGACCATTTCAGGAGGATCCCTGGGATGCCCTGATGTCCTGTTCCTAGGTGGAACCCAACTCCCTTGGGCACTCAGAGGAAAGCCCAAGTGAACGCCCGCAGCCCAGGAATCCCAGAAACCATAGGAGCTTCTGAAGATTGCACAAGGCTTTTCCTCCCCCCGCCAGCTCGGTGGCATGTTTCTAAAATTCCCATCTGCACAAC
>NW_026588272.1:2025-2712 GCF_907164565.1 Psammomys obesus | reverse complement strand
ATTGGGGTCCTCCGTCTCGTGGATGGAGAGCTGCAGCGGAGCAGGGCACATACATGAGCCGTGCGGGAACCCAGAGGCTGCCCGCACCCCGCTGGGGAGAGCGACGGCTGGGAGCACTGCCCCCGCCTCCCAGGCCTCTGTTTCTCAAGTCTCCTAGAGATCTCTGCTCAGCCTTGTCTGTCTCTCCATCTCCGTCCATCTGTCCCCAGAAATTCCAGCTGTCCTTGTTTCACATACTTTACTCCTGCCTTGTCAGGAGTCCATACACAGCTCTCCCGAGTCTAGCATTTAGCTTGCTTCTGAAGTGCGCCTAGAATCTGGCCTCTTCTCACTCTCCTCTGCTGCCCTTGTTCCCCGATCCAGTCATTAGTCCTCACTTGAATCTCTGCATCTACTTTCCCCTACATCAGCCAGTTTGGGCCAATGTTCAACAGCAGAACGATGGCCTAGAGTCCCCCAGTGAGGGGCTGGAGTGTGCTCAGTGGAGAGCCCCTGCCTAGAATCCCCCAGTGAGGGGCTGGGGTGTGGCTCAGTGGTAGAGCCCCTGCCTAGAATCCCCCAGTGAGGGGCTGGGGTGTGGCCCAGGGGGAGAGCCCCTGCCTAAATCACAGTGAGGGGCTGGGGTGTGCTCAGTGGAGAGCCCCTGCCTAGAATCCCCCAGTGAGGGGCTGGGGCGTGGCTCAGTGG
>NW_026588272.1:0-1925 GCF_907164565.1 Psammomys obesus | reverse complement strand
CCCCAGTGAGGGAGTGTGGCTCAGTGGAGAGCCCCTGCCTAGAATCTCCCAGTGAGGGGCTGGGGTGTGGCTCAGTGGTAGAGCCCCTGCCTAAATCACAGTGAGGGGCTGGGGCGTGGCTCAGTGGAGAGCCCCTGCCTAGAATCCCCCAGTGAGGGGCTGGGGTGTGGCTCAGTGGAGAGCCCCTGCCTAGAATCCCCCAGTGAGGGAGTGTGGCTCAGTGGAGAGCCCCTGCCTAGAATCCCCCAGTGAGGGAGTGTGGCTCAGTGGTAGAGCCCCTGCCTAGAATCCCCCAGTGAGGGGCTGGGGTGTGGCTCAGTGTAGAGCCCCTGCCTAGAATCTCCCAGTGAGGGGCTGGGTGTGCTCAGTGGTAGAGCCTGCCTACAATCCCCCAGTGAGGGGCTGGGGTGAGGCTCGGGGGTAGAGTCCCTGCCTAGAATCCCCCAGTGAGGGCTGGGGTGTGCTCAGTGGTGGAGCCCCTGCCTAGAATCCCCCAGTGAGGGGCTGGGGTGTGGCTCAGTGGTGGAGCCCCTGCAGAGAATCCCCCAGTGAGGGACTGGGGCGTGGCTCAGTGGAGAGCCCCTGCCTGGAATCCCCCAGTGAGGGGCTGGGGTGTGGCTCAGGGGTAGAGCCCCTGCCTAGAATCTCCCAGTGAGGGGCTGGGGTGTGGCTCAGTGGTAGAGCCCCTGCCTAGAATCTCCCAGTGAGGGGCTGGGGTGTGGCTCAGTGGTAGAGCCCCTGCCTAGAATCTCCCAGTGAGGGGCTGGGGTGTGGCTCAGTGGTAGAGCCCCTGCCTAGAATCTCCCAGTGAGGGGCTGGGGTGTGGCTCAGTGGTAGAGCCCCTGCCTAGGATCCCCCAGTGAGGGAGTGTGGCTCAGTGGAGAGCCCCTGCCTGGAATCTATCAAGAAGAGGCAGAGCACTTGCTAACATGGGTCCTGGGTTCTATCCTTAACAACAAAGAAAACGAAAACTAAAAAACCCCATAGACCAGTGAAAAATCTGTGGCCACTCTGTCAAAGAGCTCAACAGTTTCCTGCAGGCAGGAAGAGCCCAACTGTCCATCAGCAGATGAACAGATCAAGGAGACGTGACATTCACACAACGGACTGCATCTTTTTCTGAGGCAGCTGGGCGTGGCGGCTCACATGTGACCCTGTGATTGGGAGGCCGAGGCGGAGATTCACTAATAAGTTTGAATCTTGCCAAGGCTGTGGAGTGAGTCCCAGACCACGCTGGGTTATTGAACGAGAGCTTGTCTCAAAAAACAAAACAAACAAAATAGAAAAAATAAGAAAAAACAGATTAAAAAGTCACAAAGAAGCTGGTGGGTGGTTCAGCGGTATAGACGTGTTTGTCGTGCAAGCCTGAAGACCCGAGTTCAATCCCTGGAACCTCCATACAGGTAGAACTGAGTCCACAGGGTGTCGTGACCTCCACATGCAACCCCCGCCATCACACACACAATAATAAAGATTTTAAAAAATAATGAGGCTCTGGCGGACATGTGGATCGATCCTGGAAACGATGTGGAGTGAAATAAAACAGGTTTTTAAAAAGGCCAAATATGGCATGATTCCCTTTTTTAAAAATAAAGAAAACGTCCAGAACAAGTGACTCCACAGAGACAGGAAGTAGGTTAACGTTTGCTGAGGCTGGCGGAGGGTGCGCAGGAGGAGTGAGGAACGGCTGGCTGCAGGAGGGGGTGGGGTTTCTTTCTGAGGGGATGAAACAGTCTGAAGCTGACTATGTGGGGGCCGTCTAAGTCCGAGTACCTAACACTCTCCTGGAGGACAGTTGTGACTTTACCCCACTGTTAACTTGGAGCTCTGCATCAAGCCTTGGCCTCTGTCCCTCCTCTGCTTCCTGTCATGGTTCTGGTCTCCCTCGAGGTCCTGATGGGGTCTTCCACTCAGCCCTCAGGGCC
>NW_026588271.1:0-2067 GCF_907164565.1 Psammomys obesus | reverse complement strand
AGAGGAAATATGTACTGAAGTTTCAAGAAGGTACTTTTCTGCAAAGGACCACCCTAATCCCAAAATTGATGTTCAAATGAACACATGTACCAATTATAGCAGCACCTGAAAAACAGGAATTTGAAAAAGCCTAATGAGTCCTTCACAGTATCAAATAACCAACAACCTGTCAGGAGCCATGACTCCAAGAGGCCAGCTTTGATATTTAAATCTCAGTGGAGAGATGGCTTTTAGCAGGCCTTTACTAATGGCAGAGAACTTGCAAGTCCATCTCCTTTTGTTTGTGACAGCAGGTGGGATAGCTTGTGAGGGTCACACCTCTTCCTCTAGTTCCTTGTGCAAATTAACCTATTGTTCTGAGATGTTTCTACTCTGGCTCAGAAACTCTACTATAAAAAGACAGGCTGACAGTTACGGCAGGAGAAGGCTGGAGACAGAGGAGGCAGGCAGAGACTTGAGGCTTGCTGCTGGCACTGCTTGCTGCAGCAGTCTGCCTTTTGCCATGGCTGTTGAGTCTGGACCTTTAAAAAGTTTCCTGTGTGCTGTGTGTTTATTTTATTAATTTTAATCCTCACGCCAAACTTAAGAACTGTTCGACTCTGCCCGGCTGGCTCCAGCAACAACCTAACTTAGAGTTTCTCAGAGAGATAAAGAGGCAGATGAATACTTTAGAAAGTAAAGAGATGAATAACAGAAAAGAAGACAGAGCCAAGCAATGACCTCAACTGAGCTTTGATGCAAGAATCAGCAGTCTCCACCAGAACTTGGATGAGGGATATAATAAACAGTTGTACACAGTAAGGACTGAGTACCATAAAAGACAAACCATAAGACAAAATTGAGATTGTGAGGGAGGAGAAAGACAGATAAAAAGGTTGCAAATGAAAATCATAAAACCTTTAATCAAATCAGAGAATACTGGGATTCCAGCAGAGCTAACTAAGCAAAGAACAGAATATGGGCATGAATTACTTGAATTTCAGAACATTCCATTACAATATCAGTGATAAATAAATAAGCTATAAGTATGACCACAGTATCTAAACTCTGAGATACTTTAAATATACTAAAACCAGAATACATGAAACCGGAGATTCTATGATTTGTACTGAGCACATAGGGATATTCAAGTTCACTTTAACAGAAACTCTCCAAGTCTCTGGAAAGAAACAGATATTCAAACATAAGACATTTAGATGACCAAATAAACCTGAGAAGAATGGAAACTTATCTTGACATATTAGCATCAGTGTGTTAAAAATATGTAAGTCTCACCATGGAATCACACCATGGAGCAGACACAAAAAGTTGTTCTTTTTTCTATCCCTGATTTCTTTCTGACTGGAAATATAACAGAGAGAAGTGGAAATGTTTGCAGAGGCACAATGAAGCAGAAAAAAATGTGAAACTGTTTTTTTACTTTGTTCTGAATCTAGTTCATTAATCTCATTGGAATTACATGTGTTTAGCAGGTCATGTAGTATCTTTTACCCAACAAGCATAGTACATTCAAGCAAGTACTCACAGGCGGACATTCCATAGTTCACTTGGTTCTCTGTCAAAAATGTTCTGGCGGTAATGGGATAGGTCAATTGGGATGAAAATGGGGATAAATGTAGCGAGGTTAAAGTCTGCCTCCATGTAGGTGTTGGTCTCCCTGTAATAACCACAAGTGAGCAGAGACATCTCCATCGATGCATACACAGGTTGCAGGAGGAGGCTGAGGCAAAGCAAAGGCAAATACATGTCAGGCTCTTCACTACACAGAGACAGAACCCTGCATCAAGGCGGATCCAAGGAGATTATTAGCTTAGGTCCTGAAACAGGCTGAGACTTCAACAATGTCAGAGAAGACTTTTAATGCTATAGTTGCTTCCTCCTGTTGCTTCAGACTCTCAGTCTGTGCACACCCAATGTTTCTCATGATGGGCCAGCACATACACTGCAGCAAAGTCCAGCCATTGTGGGTCACAGTACTGAGATATTTCTGTTTCTGTAGCCAGACTTGCTCTGAATTTGCTGTCTTTTTATTGTTCTATTTGCCTCTCATCCACGTACTCTTGGAAT
>NW_026588270.1:0-2179 GCF_907164565.1 Psammomys obesus | reverse complement strand
GACAAGGGATGGGGCTACAGCTGGGATACAAAGTGAATAAATAATAATAACTGTAATGAATACAAAATAAATAAATTTAAAAAATTAAAAAAGTTCTGAGAAGCCTTAAAATTAAAACAAAACTGTAAAAAATAAAATGAATAAACATTAAAATAAATAAATAAAAATGTAAAAATATTAAAAAAGCATAGGAAAGCCTTTGCTTTGCGTTTGGCTTTGAGTGAAATATTTCAGCAAAGCCTTTGCTGTTTGTGTCGTGTGCCAATCATTTTTTTTCTAAGCCTTTACTTTCCAAAGGAGCAGAGGGGATGCTTCATATATTGACTGATATTAGCTGAAGGTGCCACAGTAGAGAGAGAAGCTCACCAAGATTCTAAGCCTTCATTTTCCAAAGGGCTTCAGCTTTCTTGGAAAGTCTGGCATCCAGCTATCTAACTCCAATTACTTCATTCAAACATCAAAGTTAATTAAGGCAGGGTTAATTAATGTTAATTAATGCCTTTTCTGCCCATGAGAGCAGACAGCTGACACAAATTTCAGTTCCTTTTGTAAGGACTCCGGGTTTGCCAGGAGTGTGTTAGGACCAAGGTTTGTGCAGCTGCAAGCTTCCACATTGCAGCAAGTGCAGATTATCCGGAGAGACAATATTTCTTCAAGATTCAAACAGTCTCAAAACAATTTCTCAGCATCTACTGATCGACCCAAAAATAGCAAAGGCTTTGCTGAATCATTTTACTCAAAGCCAGACATAAAGGATTTAATGTACATTTCATTACAGAATGCCTTGAACCTATATTCAATATAAATATTTTAATATTTATTGACAGTTCCTGGAACCACCACAGATTCAATATGTTAACAATTTTTGTAAATCACAACACTTGAAACCTCACATGCACAGGAAATGCTAGAGACAATGATTTGGGGGGGGGAGAAAAAGAAGTAAAGAAAAGTACTTTGAGGTTTTCAAAGAAATTCATGGGTGAGGAAGAATATCCAGGGTCCGAGATACCCATAGCTCTTCACATCACCTGAATGTTCTCTTTCATCTCATTCTCCTCAAAACTTTGAGCCAGAGCTACGACCCCACGCTGCACCTGGTAGCGAAGGGCAATCTGAGCTGGACTTCGATTGTGCTTTTTGGCCAGGCCACAAAGAACTGGATCCTTCAAAAGAAATGGGGCTTTCTGATCCACCCTGAAAAGAAAAGCAGAAATACTGAACTCCAGAAGCTGAGTGTTTGCTTTCTTAGGGGACTTCCAAATGCACCAAGGTATTGCTCTAGACAAGAGATGATCACAAATTTTCCCTGGACCAGAAGAATCAGTACTCTGAGGAGACTTTCTAAGATGCAAATCCTCTCATTTTCCTTAATTAATTCAGAGTGAAGTCCTTTAAATGGAGGATTACAAAAATAAAAATTGTTGTGCTTTTATAACAGCTATGAACCACATCAATGAGCAGCATGGCACAATAACCCTAAAAGTGCGGTTGTGTCACACATACCTTGGCTGTAGCCAATAACTCTCTAATTAGATTTACAACCTTTCAACGAGAAGGAGACCTTGCCTGGTGTTTGAAACCGAGCCAGGTACTCGTTGATAGTAAAGTCATGGATATTGGAGGAGAACTTAAATCACTACTTTACTAAAACAGCATAATTTCTAACAGCAATTTAAACATTTGTACTTATACCCACAGGTAAGTGTGGTCTTCCCCCCTCATCAAGGAAAGTTCTCTCTGCAATAAATGGAGACCACTACAGAAAACCAAAGTCAAGAATTGTGGAGCTCAGTCCCTAAGGATATATCTGCAAAACACCCATGAGCCTAAACCAAATGGAACATCTCAGAAGAGGTGGGCAGAAGACTTAAGAGCCAGAGGATCTTGTTATGAAATTTTGTCACCTAGCAATATCAGAAGCTAAATCCATAAAGTCTCATCAATGTGACTACCCTAACATGAGCTAAACAAGGATAACACAAATAAATATATCACACTAGATAAAGAAAAGCTTATGAGGCCTCCACCCTACACAAAGAGCTACAGATAACTGAGGAAAACTGGAACAGGAGAGGTGACCTTTCCTGGGGAAGAGCATATCAGTCAGTGTCAAACAGTCAGCTCTGGAAACATATAGGTAGCATTATATAGACTAAACAGGTTGTATTTGTATATA